>NC_041345.1:7285466-7485466 GCF_004354835.1 Perca flavescens | reverse complement strand
GAAAAAAGCCCCCAAAAAAAAAAAAAATATATATATATATATATATATATATATATATATATATATATATATATATATATATATATATTACACTTTGCTAGGGGTACATTACAGATGCATCGAAAGCTCTTGAATGTGCAATAAAATCAAGCTGATTACTCTTCTTCTTTACTCCCTGCAGACAAGACCATTTATTAGCCTAGTTAAACAATACAGTGTTAAAAGAGTTCTAAATCTTTTGTTAAAGTCCTGCATCATTGGGGGGAGAAAAAAGCCAAGCCGTTTTTTTCGTTATAACTAATTTTTGGAAATTAAACCGTCTGAGCTCAGTCAAATCCGAAAACGAAATATTTCGTTCTTCTTCATTTGTATGTTGGATATGTATATTTAGGATGTTTATCCATGACAACCCCCACTGATTCAACTGTGACTGACTCAGCTCCTTCCAGACCATGCCAATGGATTTAACAATTACATAACAAACCCTTAAAATAACAATCATACTGAATCAAGGAAAAATACAACATTTCTGACATGAACATCTGCACTAGGCTGTAAATCTCTGAACTTTTAATGAGGCTGAAACCAGTCAGGTGATTCCCTGCACCTGGAGGTCTCAGCCAGGCACTCAGAAAGACAGGCTGTTTCTGGGCTTGGGTCTTAAAAAGTAGCACTTTTCTTTAGTGTATTACATGGCTACTCCCTATGATTTTAGTTGCTGCCAGTGACAGAGGAGTCTGCCACACAGTCCAAATCCAACTAAACTGAATGTGTTGGGGTTTGGAGAACAAAAGAAACGTGTGTTTTCACATTCCAATTTGTGTCCCTTGGGTTACACTTGGCCGCACTGTCTTCCAGGTTTAAACAGAATGTCATAGCAGCTACTTTCTTATTTAACTATGAAGCTATTTTTATCATTTCATTATGGGTACTACACTCCAGTCAGTCTGTTTGAACCATGGCCACTGCACAACAGGAATTATATTATAACAATGCACTCCAATAGAACGAAAGACAAAAACTCTAGTAAGTAGTGACAGGATTGTTTTAAATGATGGACATTTCGCATGACGTTATATGAGTTGTTGTGATATTGTAAAGCCCTGGCGATCTGGTGCTGTGAGCAGGAATAAAGAATTGTGAGGAATTATTTAAAAGGACAGTTTGACCCAAGTCTGAACCAGAGCTGTTTGGCTGAGACTAGACAGCAGTTTATCCCAGTGGGGAGAAAGAAAACATGGCACATACTGTAAGCTGAACAGTGTTTTAAAGCAGCTACAAGGAATTTTTACAGTATGAAACTCAGTTTCATACTGATGCCTCTCTATGACCTAACGAGACCATTAGCAAGAAGATTGGCTATTTTTATATACTTACCTTAATTCTTTAATGCCTTGTTTACATTTTCCCAGGCAAAGTTAGCAAGTTAAAAGAAGGCAGGGGGAGATTTTTCTATAGAGATTTATATTTTTTTCCCCATCATATGTGGTTGTGGCTGATAATGGGGCAGAATTAGCAAAGAGGAAAAAGGGAAGTGACAATAACATCAGTCAACCTCAATCAGTCGGTCAGATTTGAAGGGATTCAAAACGGTCCTGAATTGGCCCTGTTCCTCCAGACAGGTATGTAATATGCCTATTTTATTTATGAAATACATTGCAAGACTTGGTTTTACATCAATATTAGAATACACGTTGGTGGCTTCACTTTGTTTCAGCATCGTCATATTACAGTTATTTATCTTGCATAGCCACTAATAGATGCTTTACTTCATCCCCGTGCATCCTGCAAACAGCTGTGTTTAAAAAAAAAAAAATAGTAGGCCTATAAATAACTTTCTTTTACTTGCTTCCAAAAAAAAAATGCATGCGCTACCAGATCAAGATCTGTACGACACGAAAGAAGCTGCTTTATTCTTTGTGGTGTCTAATATTGGAACAAAGTGTGTCTGGGATGAATAATTATACCAGCCTGCTGCATACAATCAAAGGGAAATTCCACTCTCGGACATTATCCTGTTTGACATATTTAAATACATCTCATGTTTTTTTTTTGGTTTTTTTTATGAGGTTTTTCCCTCCACCTGCCTCATCTATCATTTCAATACCTTTCACAAACTAGTGATGTATGGTATGTGCAAGTGACCATAGCAATATGATAATGAGCATAAGGGTTTTCCCAGAGAGAAGAAGAGCTGCCCCAGAAACTTGTCCTGCAGCAGCATTGCACTCTGCTCTGCTGAGGCTAAGTCCTGTTTCTTCTGCCCTGAATTTGTCTGTGTACATTATGACCAGCTGGTGCCATATAGTGTAAGTCTGGAGAGAAGCTCTTGCACTTTAATCCTGAGGTTTACTGCTGATGTTTTAGAGGGACGATTTTCTCCTACAGTTATTTCCAGTTGTGCAGGAACTACCTCAGCACTGCATATGGCCTGTTATCCATCAGAAAAAAAACAGCTGTAGCTTTAATAAAATGTTTGTTTTGCATCCAAAGCAAAAAAAAAATGACTTGTTTAAAGGAATATTCTGTCATTTTGGAAAACGCACTTGTTTTGATTTTGTATTTTCTCGCAAAGAGTTACGTGAGAGCATAAATGTGAGGCAACAGCCAGTAGTCGGTTAGCGTAGCGTAGCATAACCAAACACCTGCAAACACCAGACCAGTGTTTTTTTTACTGTGCCTGTGCAAGTTAAACAAATTAGATATCTTCCGATCAGCAAAAAAAGAGAATAATTGTATTTCCCAAAATGTCAAACTATTCCTTTAAACTACAGGATGCAACAAACATTGTTTTAAAACTGTGGAAGTATAAATATTCCTGGAAAGGTTTTTTATTTATTTTTTTAGCTTCCAATCCCTTTCTCGATTGAAAAACGTTTGTAACATTCGACACGTGTTCAGGTTGTCTGTTGGCTGGTTTCTCATACTGCTCTTTCTTTAGTCAGCAACAGCAGCACCTGGATACGGAGTCAAGAGCTGTGGACGCTAAAGTTATAATTGTTGTAATCATCTCAGAGGAGCCAGAGAGAGAGAGAGAGAGAGAGAGAGAGAGAGAGAGAGGTGGCTAATCTGTTGGTCGACTACTCTGTTCTGATCTATAAGTACATGGTAGATAGATAGATATATAGATAGATAGATAGATAGATAGATAGATAGATAGATAGATAGATAGATAGATAAATAAAGAGTGAAACAAAATATTTCCTTTACCTTGAGCAAGTCTCCCTTGTTGAAACTGAGTTCATCACCCTCTGTGGCGCGAAACGTATACAGTGCCATTGCTTCCATGCCGAAACCCAACACTTTCACTCACTACACACACACTCTCTGGGACCCCCACTAATGCCCCTGGCACAGGGGGGTGGGGGGGACGGTGGGGGGGGGTGAGATAGAGGGAGAAATGTAAAAAAAAAAAAAAAAAAAAAACAGATAAAGGTAGAAGATGCAATGAAATAACAGACAGGAAGAGGAGAGAGAGAGAGTGAAGAAGAGGAGCAAGAGAGGAGAGGTCTCGTCTGTCCGCGGAGCCGAGAGAGTCAGAGCAGAGTATGAGAGTGAGCTCAGCGAGGGGAAAAATACGACTGGCTGCTGCTCAGCAACACACCACCATGAGTAATGTTCAGAGAGAGAGAGAGAGAGAGAGAGAGAGAGAGAGAGAGAGAGAGACAGCATGTACTAGGGGCAAGCGAGTGGGAGGCATTTCCTGTGTATATATTTGTCTCACACAGTTGCTGTGGCTTCTGTGGATTCTGTGTGTGTGTTTCTTCAATCAATTGCCTGTATGCGTGTGTGGTTTGTCGTTACACTTTTAAAGACTGAAACTTAGACAAGGTGAGAAGTAAAGGAATAATTCATCCAAAAAAATGGACGCATTTGAAATAGTCATTGGCACCCATGAAAGAACAGTGAAGTTCATATTGCACGCAGCAAGATCACAGATTTCAGTTTCCGTATAGTTATCGGGCCAGCAGCCATAACAAAGGCTTTATTTCCCCTTTTTTTAATCTGCCTCTTTCCAATCCCCATGTTACATTATGATTTTGTAGGTTTGTGGTTGCATTCAAGATTTGCAAATCATCCAGCGTTGCATATGGAAAAGTGAAAGAAAAGCGGTGTCTACCAACCACAGACTTTTATTTTAACACACATTGAACATGGCAAGCTGGGTAACATTTCATTAAAAAAATATTTTATATGACTTTATGTGACAAATAAATTGATTGATTTGGCAGCTGAATGAACATTTGCAAGAATAAAGGATGTATATAGGATATAGCCAGCTTTGAGTTTTTACATTATATTGTCTGTTTTCCCACTTAGGGAAGTGAGCCTGACAGCAGCAGCAGTTAGCTAACAGTGGACAGATTATCTATCCCAACCACAGACTGTTGTTGTTGCAATATGTGCCCTGGAGTAAAGTTGGAAATAGTGGACAGTAGCCTAATAAAAAAAAAAAGTTTGCCATTTTATTTCAAAGAAGGAGGGACACAGGACTCAGGACCAGAGAAAATCACACTGACACACTGTGGGTGTAACAGAAGCCTAAATGTAACTCCATTTACCTCACTTTCAATTCAATTCAATTCAGTTTTATTTTTAGTATCAAATAACAAGAGTTATCTCAAGACACTTTACAGATAGAGACTCTATAATTTACAAAGACCCAACAATTCCAGTAATTCCCCCAAGAGCAAGCATTTTCACCTGCAAGATTGAATTAAAACGTGTTAAAAAAGTCTGCAAGTTTGAGAGACAGCCGTGGTGAACTGAGCCACTGGTTGGAAGGACAAATGCTGATCAGAATGTCAAGAAAACATGTCGATCTATCAAAGCCTCCAACAACAGTTAGGTCATTTATGCTGGGTTTCCACTGTGTGATACAGCTCTGTTCGACTCATTGTTTTGGTACCAGTACTTTTCTTTTTTCTTTTTCCACTGCGGATAGTAACCCTGTCAGGTGGGATTCTCAGCTAATCGCCATAACCGCTGCATGAAACTGCCTCTTCAACGCGACTCTCGCTAGATTCTTTAATTGGCAACCAAACAGAAGAACATCTGCACTTTGTCAATTGTACGGTGTGGTGTATGGCGTAGTGTATGGCGCAGTGTATGGAGTAGTGTATGGCGTAGTGTCTGTAGTGTACGGCATAGTATATAGAATATAATGTGCAGCGTAGTGTGCGGCATGGTTTACTGCATAGTGTATGCCGTAATGTCCGTAGTGTACAGTAGTGTACAGTAGTGTACAGCATATAATGTAACGTAGTGTATGGGTTTTGCGGGCTACCATTTTTTTTTTTAAATCTGGGTCAAGTGAATAAAAAAATTTTGTTGCTATTGTTGGCAGCTTGGCTATTTAAAAGTCACGGGTATGTGCAGAATATCCCGCGCCCTAGTGACTATTCTCTCTGACCAATCAGTGGTCTGCAGTGTTTTAACTCCACCTTTTAGTATCGGCTCAGCTCTCTTGGAACCTCGACCAAGGTGGTAACATAAAACGTATCAGGTACTATCTACCATCCATCCATCCATCCATCCATCTTCGTCCGCTTATCCGGTGTCGGGTCGCGGGGGGAGCAGCTCCAGCAGGGGACCCCAAACTTCCCTTTCCCGAGCAACATTAACCAGCTCCGACTGGGGGATCCCGAGGCGTTCCCAGGCCAGGTTGGAGATATAATCCCTCCACCTAGTCCTGGGTCTTCCCCGAGGCCTCCTCCCAGCTGGACGTGCCTGGAACACCTCCCTAGGGAGGCGCCCAGGGGGCATCCTTACCAGATGCCCGAACCACCTCAACTGGCTCCTATCTACAACTTGGGTACTATCTACAACTTTGGTTAATGGAAAACCAAAAAAAACGAGTAGAGTCGAGTTAAGCCGAGCCCTGCAGTGAAACACCATGTGGTGACCGCACACACCGTGATGATTGTGGTCAGAATGGCTTGTCTGTGATTTCTGCTGCAAGTCTCTGGTGCCAGTAGAGATTGTTCATTTAACTGTTATTTAACCAGGAAGTTTCGAGAGTCAAAACTTTAAGAAACAAGTTGGAAAAGGGCTCAGTTATCTTCTTTTCACTGACACACATCAAGCCATTCCCAATGCAAAAAACATTACAGTGAAGGAAAGAGTGTAAATACAACCATGTCACACAACAGTCTCATATTCAAACCCTGCAGACTCAGATGTTAGCCTAAAAAGTCACTGGGGCTTGCTCTGAAAACTGTAGAATATTGCCCAAACGAGTGCATCATTACTCACATAAAATATGGTTCTTCACAATGGTACTTATTCTCTTTTTGGTGTAAGATAAAACATACAAACTTCAGCTCTTATTTATGAGGTCTGAATTTTCCAAACTGCACATTGAGGCCACAAGCTGTTACAGAATGAGAAAGCATTTCGCCCTTTTCCCTTGTCAAAATATGTCATGAGAAATTATGCTGCTGTCTGTAGCTATTCACAATCCTGAGTTTTGTGTTTTTATACATTCTTCATGAAGCTATCCTGCAGTACAATACTTTCAATACATGCTTGGGACTAAAGAACCAAGTCCCCTTCATTTTACTTGAAAGAGAAAAATGAACAGAACTAACAAACCAGAACAGCAGGAAAACAAGGACGGACTTTGGTTTTAATAGCATGACCTGTCCCGGAAATCCCCAGTCAGCTGGTCACTTGACTCAGCCATGAGAAGAGGGATTGCAGGAGGAAGAGGAGGAGGGGTAGAGGAAGTGGAACTGCCTTTCGGCTCAAGGGCCAAAACACAATCTTTACTTTTTCCCCTTCTGGTGTGTGATGATTTCCCATGAGTTCCTGTACATGAGGACATGTATGGCATCTCAATGAGGGAAGCAACCCACAGAAGATAGTTGTATTTCTTGGAAATATGAACGATGAACAGGAATATTAAAGGAGAATAAATAGAGATTGGATTTCAGCATCAAAGCCTTGTTTTCGGTGTGCTTCTTGTCTAAGTTAAGGCCACAAAGCATCAGAGGATTTAGAATTCAATACCACCTCTACAGATGGGCATCCACCTGTAAGCTTGTGAAGCTGATTGGTCTCATTTCTATATGTTAATTTGTGCTAATTGCTCATTGCTGTTGTGTTTCTGTTGGTGCTTCCTCAGTCTCACTTCTCAAACAAACAGCGTGGGCAGTACTTTTGCCTTTTCTTTGGATTTCGTTCTTTGTTTGTCAAGTTGGATTTTCTGTAGGTGGTTCTGTTCTTTGTCTACTCATCCACGGTGGTGTTCACTGTTCATACCCTTTTCTTCTGTTCAGCTCCCTCAGCTGATGCACTTACATCACTTCCTGTGTCCATTTCCAGTGAAGACAGCGCTGGGTGTTTTAAACAGCAAGTTTTAACGCTGTCATGAAGTTGCTTTTTTATCACCACATTGCACCAGTTGCCCAGTGACACATATTCTTATAATACTGGGGAATATTTACTTCAATATCTTCACATGAACTATTGAGTGAACAGTTTAAAAATACAATAGCCTACAGTTGCGGTGCATATGTGTTACCCACAACACACAGGCCCACCTAGTATGCAAGCCAGAGCTTTTCTGCATAAAATAGTTCATCCTGTCACAGGCACTGATGCAGAGGTACGCAGGTTTGATGTGTGTGTGCGTGTGTGTGTGTGTGTGTGTGTGTGTGTGTGTGTGTGTGTGTGTGTGTGTGTGTGTGTGTGTGTGTGTGTGTGTGTGTGTGTGAGCGGAAGCAGGCAAGTGGGCAACGGCGGAAAAGCACATGCCTTTACAGGCATCAACAACCCTGCCTTTCATACTCTGTTTAGTCTGAAGGCCAAGTTTTTGATTCATTTGTTATTTTCTTCTTTTCTATTACCTCTCTCTGAAAAAATATCTGTCTTTCTTCCCCTCTCATTCTCCTCACAATTTATTGTCCCCCATAACACAATAAATCTTTAGATGATCTGATGGTGTCCTTATTTGTATTGTAAATTGGCTTGAAAAGTGAGAAAGCTTTGGATTTCCTCCTACACTGACCAGATAAGAATTGTGGCCGTGAGAGCAAGTTAAAGAGAAATTTCTAAGAATATGTTATCTCTCCTCTGCACTGTAGCTGTCACATCAGCCACACTGAGCAGCCCTGAAAAAATGCAGAAAAACCCTAAAGAAGCACTAAACTTAAACAGTGATAACACATAACCTGTAAAAGATATCAAAAAGCTGAATCATTTTCTAATAGCTGAACATTTTGTGAGTAGTTTCAAGTTTGAATTACGTTTGTAGGTGAAAGTATGTGGGAGGAGTAGCATTTAGAATTGGAAGAAGCCTGAAGAAGATTTAAAGATTTCTCCATTGACTTTCAATGTAAAAATAAAAAAAGCTTAATATTTTAAAAACTATGAATGGTGGAAAAAAGTTGAATAGAAGCACACATGTCATTAAAGAGCATAATGTTTTTAATATTTGAATGTTTTTTGTAGCTGAAAGTATGCAGAAGTAGTAAGAATTTAAAAGAATTGAAAATTGTATGGAAGGATCGGATAACAATACTGTGAATGCTGCTGAATCAGCATTCACACAAAGTGCATCACTTCTTACTTTGTCCTTTTAGCAGGGTGTATGCAATGATGTCACTGAAGAAGAGGTGAAAGCGTCTGCTGTTTTCCTAAAAACCTTTTGATGTGGTGTTGATGAAATTGTAGAGATCTTTGAATTAAAGAGTAACGTAAAGCTAGAGTGATGGTTTCTGTCGCCCCCATGATAAATTATAGCTTTAGGGCCAAATTATCTCTTTACACATTGCTCTAGAAGTAATTTCAGCCTTAATTGAAAGAAAGCTGAGTTTGTTCTGAAAATGTTGATGTAAAATGAATAGGTACCAGTTTATATGCAAATATCCTTAAAAGGTGAATTTGAGAAGAGATGTAAAAATTGAGAAAATGCCCTTAGACTTCAGAGGGTTAACAAGGATATAAGGGTGCAAAGTTTTAATGATTTAAGATTTATTTATTAGGACAATGCACATTAATCAACATTTCTGTAAATGAGCTAGTGTTAGCCAGTTGGCTCATTTTCAACTGTAGTCCTTGTTACCTAGAGTGCATGTCTAATGATGTATAGTGAAATAAACAAAACATATATGTAATAAATTTGTAGCTGAGTAGGATTAGCATTGTGTTTTATCAGTTAGTTTTGTGGATGGGATACCCTAGGCTCTAAAAGAGAGTCCCTAAATGATAGATTTCAAGATGTAATTTTGTCCGTTTTCCATGATCACTTATAAGAGTTATAAACTGAACAATAATAGTTGCTGGTAACAAAAATGTTCAACTTAAACTCACACCAGCTACAAATGTGTATATGTTAAAACTATTAAAGCTTTTTTTTTTTTTTTTTTTCTTGCTCACCTACTTCAGGTGTAATTTACACCAGCCCCGAGCAAGCATAATAGCATTTGCATGTATGAAAAGCTGTAGCTAATATTGTAAGCTGGCAGGAGTTTGTTTCATGCTTTCTGTCTTCTTCTGCTTTTCTGCTGATTTTGGCTCCATCTAGAACCATGTGTTTCACTACAGGACAAAAACTGAACCTTGCCAGTCTTTTCCCCTTTTTCACATTGCATGGCTTTGTAAGTTTTGAAACTGATGCACCAGTAATTTATGCAGCAACTCTCAGGCTTGTTTGCGTGCCTGCAAGTTTCCGTATCTGAACCGCTACGTTCACACACACTTCTGAATGATGTTCAAATGAACTTGACTCACACGTAATGCTGCCTTTGTAACTGTGATTTAATGCAGTCTTTTCCATGAATTGCTGACGTGTGACAAAAGAATTGCTCAATTTTATGATGTGGATGCAATATGTCAAATATCAGTGGTAATAATAATAATGCTATATAATAGTGTTGCTGTTACACTACTGGTCAGATGCTTATGAGACGAGTGCATATAACCAATCCTGTGCTGGTGGCTGTGTTACTGACTATACTTCTGTGTGACCAGGAATAGCCTTGGTCAGTGCATTACACCTAAGGCTGAATATAGGAAAGCCAAGGGCCCAATTAGTCTCTAATAGGTTATGAAAGTTGTGAATGGGGGTAATTATATGAAAGCAGGCAGGCTGTGGTGTGGTTGTATGTTAATTAGCTTTAATTAATTTTTTAATTAAGGGTCACCAGCGCTAATCTCATATTAAAGGACACACATGACTGCAGGGGTTCATTCAGAAAGACCTCCCAAGTTACCTTCACATTGCAATATGATGATCACAAGCCTAATAATAAAAAGTACAACACTCCTGACCTCTATTGGCTGAAATTGGACCTGCAGGGGAGTGATGTGGTTTGGTCTGCAGGAGGCACCCAAACACTGTAAGACATGCGTGACCTTCACTGCATTCACTGACAAAACAAATATTTTGCTTTCATATAACACAGTCCAGCTTTGCACAAGCTACAACAGGCTCGATAAAGCACTGAGGAAAATATGATAACACTCGGGCAGACGTGATAAGAAACAAAGGGATGTTAAGAATTGGAAAATGGTCTTGTATGTCAAGGGTACATTTTTGAATGCTGATTTTGTTTTACGTGTTGTTTGCAAAAGAAAAAGATTTGACCCACCCCTTCTTTACACTTCACATTCAGGGTTATCTTTGATCAAGAAGGAGAGTATTTATCACACTTGTTGAACAATTCCAGTTGCTTTGTATTTTTTAGCTGTATTCTTGTGAAATGTGTCTTTATAACCCACAGACATAATGCCCTCCTCCTGTCACCTTTAGTGCTAATTGTGCAATCCTTCTATTGCCAGATCAGCTTTACTCTTGTTGTTTGGGCCTGGCAAGGTAGACCTGTTCTTAGTGTACAGCTTCTCAACCCTTAATGCTAATCATAGTATACCTATGTTTTGCCAAGACACGCCCAGACACCGGCACAGGCTAGGTTTGCCTCTTTGTGTTCTTGACATCGAACGGTACACTTGTGTCCAGTGTTAAGTTTCGTCTTGGTGCACATTCACTGTCCTATTGTAGGTCATGGCATTTTCTCATACGCTAGGTTTTTCTTTTCTCAGTCTCTGTTAGACGTTATTAGTCTCACATTGCCAGACCTATCTCCACAGCGCTGCAGAGAAAGGTCTGGCTAGTGCAAATCAGCTTTGACACATAATCCTCTTCTGAATTAGATTGTATCTGAGCTAAATATTGACAGTTCCAGTGTGCTTCAGGAGTTATGCTTGTGGATGCTTTTAAGTCTACAACAGTGATGAATAATAAAGAAATACAGTCAACTGAATTCACACCAAAAACAAAAGAGGATCCATTGGTGAAAATGGTTGCCAGGATTATTATTATTTAAAAAAAAAAAAAACACTGCTAGCAACCTAGAAACTCATATTTTGATAAAGGGTTAGAGCTAGTTAATAATCAGCAATCATTATATTTTTGCATCCTGACTTGCAAATGTCAACTTTATTCTGTTTAAAGCTATACAACTAGTGTGGCTGATAATAGAAAGGTATTGTTTAAACAGCCTGTTCGCACCATGACATCTAAGTCTGTCCTTCTTTCTCTTTATCACTCTCTCACGCAGAGACAAACAAACACAATTGGCTTAGGCTTTCTTTGGCTTATCCTGTGCTCTGAACATAGCAGAGAGAGTGAAGCTCCAGTGAGATAGGCTACTCTGTATAAAGACAGAGATGATACAAGAAGACAAAGACCAAAATAAAATGCCAAAGCCAAAAGTTTACCACATTGGGCATCTAGGCTACTGTAGTTCAGGTGTTGGCAACTTTTCTGTCTGTGCTGTAAAACTATGACGCTTTGATCCCTACCTCTACTTTTAAGCATCACAATCTTCATCTATGTCAGATGTCTATTCATAGCTCACTGTACACTTTTCAGGGAACCTTTCAAGTCTATTCATAGAACCTGATTTAAATAAACCACAGCGTGTAATGCATGCGTGTTGGTGTCCCTCACTTTATTTAAATGATGAGATGATGAGTTGTAGGCTACAGAGCAGTGGAAAGGCTGAGGGATGGAATGCTGTCATGCAATGTTTGTGGCTTGTAAGGACACACCTGTAGCACACACCCACACACCAAGTTATCCTTGAATTGACAAATGCTCTTGCACTTGCTTGTGTACTAAGCATATTTTTTTCAATGTGGCTTTGATTAAAAATTAGGAAATAGCTAGTAGTTTCCTGAGAAGAACCTGATTTACCACAGTGTGTAATGCATGCGTGTTGGTGTCCCTCACTTTATTTAAATGATGAGATGATGAGTTGTAGGCTACAGAGCAGTGGAAAGGCTGAGGGATGGAATGCTGTCATGCAATGTTTGTGGCTTGTAAGGACACACCTGTAGCACACACCCACACACCAAGTTATCCTTGAATTGACGAATGCTCTTGCACTTGCTTGTGTACTAAGCATATTTTTTTCAATGTGGCTTTAATTAAAAATGAGGAAATAGCTAGTAGTTTCCTGAGAAGAACCTGATTTACCCAACAGGTCTGTTTAGACACTTAGGCCTAACAGCTCAAACAAAATAGACAGAAACTATGCATGATAAAGGACTACATAAAGGAGACATTGTTAACCAGCACTGTGATATGTTAATCGTACTCTCCCAGAAATAAGGCCCCGAGCCTGTTGCATGTCATTACTGTGAAAACTTGGGATGAAATATATGAATTAGGCCTATCATGATGATATCTCAATCAATATGGTAGGCTACTCTGAAAAAGGTCTACCCTTGCTGTGACGTTACATTTAAGACTTATGACTAGCTATATAAATGGCAGTAGTGCAACATTAAAGATGCAAGCTGCCATTAAAACCCAAAGAAGAAGAGTCTTTCTGTGCCCCTGGCAAGTCAAGCCGCCGTGGTCACACCCTTCCCAGCGTCCCCCCTCCCGCTCTGCCCGCCATGTTCTGGAGGAGGAGATACGTGTAGCCTGGCTTTAGCTGGTTAAGCATTAGCAACACATAGCTAGGCGGAGGCGCAACAAGCTCCCTGAACGCCAAAATAAGTACTCTTTTTTTATTTTACCCTGGAATTGGCAAAACTCGTTTATGGGGTTATATCCGTGGAGTAACAGTTATATCTGACGTAACCCAAACGACATGGTAAGTTAACGTCGGCTTTCAAGACAGTGGAGTTGTTTTGTTTTTCCAGGGTGTCCTGTAATCCAGTTTGCTCTGGTGATGTCTCCACCGAGCACCCGTCTTGGCTGCTAGCTTGAAGAATTGCTAACTAGCTTAGCATGCTAGTTTGCTGTCTTAGCACAGAAAATACGTTTGGGAGCTGACCGGAATGGCTGTGTATCTAGGTGTAGGACTGACTGTTAATTCAATACAGGCAAGCTTTGTGTTACATTTAGATGCTGAGCAATCAACAGTTGAATTTTCAGCCAGACTACTAGGACAGAAGAAGACCTGCCGATGGCTAACCTAACATAAGCGTTGCTAGCTTTGGTCACAACTTTTTTTTTCAAAGCCAAGTTTTGATCTCGTATTAGAAATGAACGTTAGTCAGTGGTTGTGTCGAGCGCAAATATTAAAGACCGTGGCAAAACCATGTTGTACAGAAAACGCATTGTTAAACTTTAGTTGGGTCAAATAATATTTTACAACAACCTGAGGTGACTAACTAGCTAGCTAGCTAAATCAACGTAAGCAAGTTGTTCGCTAGCTTATTTTGCTAGCTAGCTAATGACAACTTCTTTCCGCAAGTTTGCACTCAACTTGCTAACGTTAGCGGTAACAGTAGCTAAGTAGCAAGTTGGCTAGCTAGTTAGTCCATGGTTATTCCCCCCCGATTTATTAAAGTGACGTTGCACAAATTAGATCGCTGCAGCTACACCCAACATTATTTCGCAATTTCAAACAGGTCACTTGACTAAGAAAATTGGAAATATGATTGAGGCAGTTTACTTCACTAATGTTAGCCATAGCTATTTCTATGGTGCTATCAATCCCATCAGTGCAGTGAAACGCCGTGATTTGTCCTTTTTCTTGTGTTTTTTAGGAGCGGCATACTTATTTGTATTTTCTATACCAATGCACCGTGCTTTGATAGAGAAGACTGCTAAGCTAGAGCATACTATTGTGAGTCATCAAAGCAACACTTGACGTTCTTGTATACTTATTGAGATTGCATAAATCTTGGCATTAACTCTTCGTTGAAAGACACTGAACAGTGGTAGGGTTTATTTATTTTGTGAGCTATATTCAGAGATGCTGGTGTTCGGATGTAAGCTTTGTATTTAGATCTACACTGAGCCCATATAAACGTGGCCTGAGAGAGGGGCAGGGCTTTGTCTATTGTCAGAATGATCAGTCAGTCACAGTGGGTGACAGATGCATCATTACCGTGCTCCTCCCTTCCCCGACTTGGCTTTGTGTCCCAGCCAGCCAGAGAGGACAAAAGGCGGGGTGACCTGCCGATCAGAAGGTGGCTTATCAACATACCGTCTTTTACTCACTGCTTAAGGTTGCTGCTCATCATAACTCCCAAACACTCAGAGCCACTTTAAGGCCACACACACACACACACACACACACACACACACACACACACACACACACACACACACACACACACACACACACACAGGCACCCAGTTGTTACATTATATGTCATTTAGCTGACGCTTCTATCCAAAGCGACTTCCAATTAAGTGCTTTCAACCTTGAAGGTGCAAACTCCAGACAACAAGTAGTACAAGTACATTCTTTTTTTTAATCCGAGGTGCAGTTAGAAGAGATGTGTTTTTAGCCTTCAGCGGAAGATGCGTAGGCTTTCGGCCGTCGTGATGTCAATAGGGAGCTCATTCCAACATTTAGGAGCCAGGACAGCAAACTGTCTGGATTTCGTTGAGTGATTAGTTCTCCCTTGCTGTGAGGGGGCAGCAAGCAGGTTGGCTGATGCAGAGTGGAGTGGTCGGGTTGGGGTGTAGGGTTTGACCATGTCCTGGATGTAAGCTGGGTCTGATCCGTTTGTTGCCCTGTATGCAAGTACTAGTGTCTTGAAGCGGATGCAGGAAACCATTGGTAATCAGTGAAGAGAGCATGAGGAGCGGTGTAGTGTGAGAGAACTTGGGGAGGTTGAAGACAAGTCGAGCTGCTGCGTTCTGAATGAGCTGCAGGGGCCGGATGGCACATGCAGGTTGTGCAATCCTTCTATTGCCAGATCAGCTTTACTCTTGTTGTTTGGGCCTGGCAAGGTAGACCTGTTCTCAGTGTACAGCTTCTCAACCCTTAATGCTAATCATAGTATACCTATGTTTTGCCAAGACACGGCCAGACACCGGCACAGGCTAGGTTTGCCTCTTTGTGTTCTTGACATCGAACGGTACACTTGTGTCCAGTGTTAAGTTTCGTCTTGGTGCACATTCACTGTCCTATTGTAGGTCATGGCATTTTCTCATACGCTAGGTTTTTCTTTTCTCAGTCTCTGTTAGACGTTATGTGTAGGTTAGTCTCACATTGCCAGACCTATCTCCACAGCGCTACAGAGAAAGGTCTGGCTAGTCCACACACAACATTCCGGGATAGCAGAAAAACATGCTCTCGTTTATTGGCATTTCTTTAAACCAATCGCAGTTGTCTTGGGCGGTGCTAAGAGCCGGACGGAAAATAGACAAAAATAGACCTCGGGAAGGAACTTGTTTTGGTGGAACATGTGTAGGCTAAGTTCACAAGTTGTTTTAGTCGTGCAGGAGAAAACTCAGATTCAACAGATCTGATCTGATCTGAGGAGCAGTTAACCATAGTCCTAATTAATCAATCAGAGGTTAGAATGCCAACAGAAAGAAAGCGTCCTCGATATAGACTATGTGTAGATCATTCATTTACCACACTGTGAAGTTCCAGTGTTTTAAACAAGTGCAATAGGGCATTTTTGATAGCTGACAATCAGTCCCCTGTTGTAAATGCCTCGGCCAAAGGAATTGATTCAGTCTAGTTAGGGGTTTCACCTGTTGATATATATACCACCACAACAGCAGATGGACATGTGGACAGTCTGTTCCGTGCATTCATTATATAGGCCTACTTGAAATGATTCTGTTTAGACTCTTTTATTCACTTTCTGATTGCCCATATGCTTTTCTTCTGAAGCTACTTTTTACAACATAATTCTTTTTTAAAATATAAACCTCACAATATCAAATCAGGGATTTTTCTGCTGATGCTACAGTTCTGCCCATCTCTAAACTTTAGGCTAATTGTCAGGAATTTCAACATGAGCTTGACAGCTTGATGGCAGAAAAGACAACCACATATGTCAAAGTCAACATAACTAATAATAAAAAAACACAAAATGTAGGTAGGGGTAGAGGATGTTGAGAAAATCTGTAATGGTCAATGAAATCCAATGTAAATCCAGTATTGCTGCTAGACAGTACGTATTGCAAAATATCCAAAAGTATATCTAATCCAGGAGAAGGACCACTGATTGAATTATTAATGAAAGAGTCTTATTAGAATTTAGGGAACAGGACTGGCATGAACAGATACCAATATTTATCAAATTTATTTTTCAAATTAATTTTTCAAATTTTGTCAGCCTCAAGTCAGATACAGACAGACAGGCAGAAAGAGGAGGGGGCCGAAATGGTGGGTGAGTTCATCTGAAGCTGCAGTAACTAGACCCTGGACTTTATTATTTTGATGGTTATCCTCACATTCTAGCAAAAACGAGGCATAACAACAATTCAACAAGAATGACAGGCTCAGTCATCCAGACATAATTAACCTGCGTTGACACATGAATATGTTTTTCTACACACACACAGATACATCTTGGGTGCAGTCTCTTCTGGGCCTTTGACTGATCAAATAATGCGTTGTACTTATACTCGGAACTCGGATTTTCCGAGGTCAAAGTCGGAAACACGCCCCCCTGATTTCCCGAGCTTGGAACTCCGACAACCTCGCAGTAGCCAGAGTTCAAAATCCAACATGGCTACCCCCTGTCTCAACAGTTGTGACAGCTGTAATAACATAAAGTTATAAGCACTTCTGTCTCAATAAATCAGTCGTTAACACAGGAATGTTCAACTTCTATCTGTGGACATGTTGTTACGCTGTTTGTATGCACACAAAAACGGCGTAATGCGTTGTTAACAACTGGTGTTGCTAACAATGGCTAACCAGGCTACAGCTAATGAAAACAATGAAAATCCAACTTATAAACGGAACGCATTCAACTCGGGTGTGATGTCATTCCCAGCTCCGGCTTCTGAGTTCTGAGGTAAATGGAGCACACTATTAGCACGGAAGGGCTGAAGAAAGGCGGGACAGCGGTGTCTTGTGGTTGGGGTTGTTCCGGGGTGTGAGGGAGGTGTGTGTGGGTGGGGGGGATGGACAGACAGACAAGACAGACTCTCCTCTCTTCTTCCGGTCTGCTATGGGTGAATAGGTGATTATAGCAGCAGATGTGTCATTAGGTCTGAGCTGTATTCATGCGGATGCAGGGTGAGAAGGAGGGTGATGAAGGAACGTTTGGGGGGGGTGGGCATGCTCCACAGGAATCACATTTCACAAGCGTTCAGTAAATTTAGGGGATGTGCCAAGTTGTTTTTTTTGACCCCCCCCTACACACACACACACACACACACACACAACTTCT
The DNA here is from genome assembly GCF_004354835.1 of Perca flavescens. NCBI lineage: Eukaryota > Metazoa > Chordata > Actinopteri > Perciformes > Percidae > Perca > Perca flavescens. The sequence continues at coordinate 7,467,850 of NC_041345.1, read as the reverse complement.
CGTCCCTCCAGCTGTCTTTCCATGACATTGCTACGTTTCTAGGCAGGAAGCTCCCTGAAACAAATGCACACACATGCGTAAACGTACATAGCCGCTTGCTTTGCTTAAAAATTGAACATTTTTAACTGTTGCATTTAACACGGAGTCTGCATAGAATGCTAATCACTTTGAACACTCTTCCTCTGTTCCTGAAAGCACTAGGTTTTGTGGCATGCCGGTGCACGCTTGGTGCAGGGATCAGATTACTGAATAGGATAAGTCATCGTGGGTCTCCCTAGATGGTAGTCAGAGGAACAGTGGGCACAAAAAGATCTTAGAAAACCTAAGCTGCTATTTATTGCCAAGAATAATTATTTGAATAAGGTTTGGTCAATTTGGAGTTGATGTCAATATGTGAAACTATGCCAATGTATGGATGTCACGCGACCCAGTACTTCGGTACCAAAAGTCTGGAAACGTGACAGTACTCGTTTTTTTTTTTTTTTTTTTTTTTTTACAGTACGTGGACATGCAATTCTTCCGGACCTGACAGGGGCAGTGTACGCCTACAAGTGTTAGTCTAGTCTGCTGCTAATTGCTGGAGAAAAAGAATAATGCCCACCAGCACAGAAAAAAAAGAGCGCCTCATCTCCGTTGCCGCGCACGGCGGCTTGACCGCAGTCAGCCTCCGGCTTTACTGTAACATACAGTAGATTTGCCGTGGGAGATGCTTGGGATTTCCCACTTTCTGGTCTACATATCCCTGCCTCTGCAGAATAATTTGTATCCCTGGTGGAGATAAAATGTATCCCCCCCCCCCCTCAAAGTGATCAATACTACTTAACTAATAGACCATACAGTGGTGCTCATAAGTTTATGAACCCATGCTAAAGTTGACTAAAAAGAGGAATACAAAAATCCAACCTTTTAAGGACACCAATTTTCTTTGTGAAGGAATAATGTATTGCAAATAAATAAATGTTCTTCCTTTTTAAAGGGGTGATAGAATGATTATATAGGGTATTTTACAATGTTCCTTAAGGTCTCCTAATGGGGTATGTAACATTGGTTGGGCTGAAAATTGCCCGAATGCTATTTTATTAGGCCCTTAACTACCCTGTGAATATGGCACTATTTGGAACAAGAGCTTTTCTTCCAAATATGGTATGCTCATGAATATTCAGAATGAGCTACAGTACGTGCTGATTGGTTTGAGCAAACTACATAGAAACACATGGGAGACTGACAGCTGGTCTCACTGCAAAATTATACATTGTTTGTCGGGCTATTACGTTATTAAAATTCACTTCTGAGACTTTTTTAAGCGAGAAATCAACTATATAAAGCTCAAATATGGGACGTTTTACAAAAATTGATGGCTTATTGCAAATTTGGTAAGACTGTGTGTCGGAGTTCAGCTGCCGGTGCTGCCTGTGTTGCTGCATCACTGCCCGGCCTGCCTTCCTCCACAGACCCCGGCCTGCAGCTCCCCTCTTCCTGCTAGCTAAATGGCCCGTGTGTGAGAGTGATAGCGCGGTCAGCGAGCTTGTTACACCAGCAATCTCTTACCGCAGTTCCAGTTACTCTAGGCTGGCTGTCAGCTGCCGGCATAACTACAGTAGCTATATTTACAGTTTGAATTTTGTCACGCCATCTATACAACGTCTTAAAGCTAACAACGGTGTCCGATTTCAAGTTAATGAATTTTTGTGAAGATTAGGGGTTTCGTTATCTATGACTGTCCCTTCATGCTAGCTCTGTGTAGCTACAAATCACGGATAGTTAGCTTCATTTTTGGCATAAATAAAGTATATTTACAGTTATAAATTCATCACGCCACTTATACAACATCTCCCTAAATGTCTTATAAAGCTAACAACGGTGTCCGATTTCAAGTTAATGACTTTTTGTGAACAGTGGGGGTTTCGTTAGCTATGACTGTCCCTTCAATCCTAGCTATGTGTAGCTAGCTACAAATCACGGATAGTTAGCTTCATTTTCAGCGTAATTTGTTTATATTTACAGTTTGAATTTCGTCACGCCACTTATACAACATCTCCCTAAATGTCTTATAAAGCTAACAACGGTGTCCGATTTCAAGTTAATGAATATTTGTGAATTTCAGAGGAATTCTAAGAGGAGCTAGCTCTCATTGATAGAGCTACATCCAGCCGCAGGCTCTATCAATGAGACTCAGGGACAAGCGGCGTATATTTCCCCAAGTTTGTTTAAATAACTCAACACATTAACAGATTAACTGGAACCTGTGGTAACAGATTGCTGGCGTAACAAGCTCGCTGACCGTGCTCTCACTCACACACACCGGGCCTTTAGCTAGCAGGAAGAGGGGAGCTGCAGGCCCTGGAGCTCTGTCAGAGCACCAGCGTTTAGTAGTCCATTATCCAAAAACGGTGACTTTGCGCGGGTATGGAGTGCTGTGGGCTGCCAGTCGTGACAGAGCTCCAAGTACCTCATAGCAGGCCGGGGTGTGTGAAGGAAGGCAGGTCGGGCGGCGAGGCAACAACACAGGCAGCGCCGCTGAATTCCGACACACAGTCGGACAAAATTTGTAATTAGCCATCCATTTTCGTAAAATGGCCCATATTTGAGCCTTACATAGTTGATTTCTCGCATAAAAGAGTTTCAGAAGTGAATTTTGTAATGGAATAGCAGAGATCTGCGTGACCTAGCTAGATTCAGAAGACTACCTGATCTCAGGTCAGTTGTGTAGCCTATGTAAATGTTGGGCGTGACCGTTCTCTTAATACACCCATGGGCTGACAAAGGTTCCGGTTTTTGGGAGGTTGACGTCAACTTCCAGCTTTGTTGGGATTTGCCCGTTTTCAGCGGCAGTTTCAAAATATAAGATTTTCATAGTAAAGGGGTGTCACTGGGACTTTGAGCTTCTAAGTATGTCATATTTACCCACCGAACTGTCATTATTCAACTATGACAGGGTAAAATCGGTTTTGCATTCTATCACCCCTTTAAAATACAGGGGGCATAAGTAAGTACACCCGTATGTTAAATTCCCAAAATAGAGGCAGGCAGATTTTAATTTTTAAAGGCCAGTTATTTCATGGATCCAGGATACTATGCATCCTGATAAAGTTCCCTTGGCCTTTGGAATTAAAATAGCCCCACATCATCACATACCCTTCTCCTATACCTAGAGATTGGCATGGGGTACTTTCCATAAAATCATCTCTCAATGCAAATCAAACCAACTGTTATAACGGCTAACTGAAATAAAACCATTTTAATTAAAGGTGCAATATGTAATATTGTATGTAATACTGGCAGCTAGCGGTTAAATTAGTTACTGCACTACCAATTCAAAATACTGGAGAGTCGTCTCCCCCGCCCCCTCCTGCCCAGACTCGAAGTTCACGTTGCCAGGCTGAGACCGCAGCATTCACAACAATGTTGCTAGATGCTTTTCTCACACAGCCAGACGTTACTCCACAGCACAGCGGAGTAGCTAACGGTAGATGCTGGATATATTGACAGTCATAAAAGCCCGTGCTCACGCGGAGCTCTGTAACCAACTGACAGACACACTTTTTCGGCTTAAAATTACAGTATGAACCGTTAAAAACACAACAACCTCACTGTCCTCTCCACACGCCAGTCAGGCACACTTCCTCGGCTTAGAATTACAATACGAAACGCTAAAAATACCACTACCTTGCCGACGGAACACACTTCATTGGCTTAGAATTACGGCAACAATCGCTAAACACACTGCAAACTCCCAGTCCTCTCTTTCCGATGTACAGCCCCCCTCTCGTGGCTTAAAATAACTCACCGTTGTCGGCTGCAGCCGCTGAACTACACGTTGTAAACAGCCATGGGCTGCATGCCTGGTCCTCCCGGTAACGTTAGCAGGGTTAGCATGGCAGCGTTAGCCAGGACCACTTTACTGGCTGTCTCAATTGTTTTCGAGTAACCAACTCGGGTACTCTAGCTATATAATTCAATGTGAGTACACAAATGTTGAAATGACAAAAAATGCCCATCCCTAGTAGCTGTGATAAATTAGCCTGAAGCTAATGCTTACCTGTTCAGGGGAAAATAAGCCAACTCTGCGTCCTTTTGGGATCTAAGCTGTCTCCATCTTTCAAAAACATCGCCAATATTTACCAGGGGGTTGTTACGTCTCTGGTCACGCAACTGTTAGAAACATGCCGTTTTCTTTTTTTATGTCATGTAGAATCTATCTCCGTTGATCCTGTTCGTTTGTTTGCTGCTTTCATGGCTGTACTACCGTTACAGCTGTAGCGTGCTGGGTTTACGTTTTTACAGGTATATCTGGCAACCCGGTCTGGCTGTCAAACTGGGCCGTTGATAACAACACACAGATCAAAACATAAACATAAATTCCGTCACGGAATGTTAATTTCAAAAAGAAAAAATACTGGCATTGGCATTGTTGTCAGAAAAGATAGTATTTCAGTTTAACATGTTTCCTTAATATCTGATGAGGCTGATGGTGTCATTTTTGGATTTATTACATTACAAATATTACATATTGGACCTTTAAGGCATTAAGATCATTTTCCAAAAACATATTTTTTTATTCAACTTTACCATGGGTTCATAAACTTATTAGCACCACTGTATATTATATCTTATTATATCTATATTATATATTATCTATATTATTTATTAGATTTTTAAAATGTTATTTTTATTAAGCTAAAGCGCTGTAACGTGAACACATAGTGCCATAGAACGATAACATCAGAGCTGTTGTTGCTGGTTGTATTTAGCCGCTACAGAGCTCCAGGACGCCTGCTACCAGTGGCTGTTGTTTAGCCGCCAATAGGTGACTGTGAGCCGCGTAGAGGCACTGCCAGATGATGGTCCTTTTCAGGGGGAATGGTAGTAGAGTTTAGCCAGAAAAAGTGAGCGTCATGCGGCGATGACCAAAATGACTAGTTAAGTTTTGGGAAAAGATTGTGTTCTGTGAATGTGAAAAAAACAACAACGGCAGAGAGAAACGGACTAAACATGCTTGCTGTCTGGAAGTTCCAGGTGAACTCGTGGAAGACGGTACTGTACGCTGGCTGTGTGGTGTTGCCAGGCTTCAGAGCAGCGGACAGTGGCTCCAGAAGACGGGCATTTTCTCCAGATTGCATGTAAATCACGTGCCCCCTCCACACCAAAACAGTGACAGAAAGTTGAAAAATACTGAAACTGAAAAAAGAGTGACATGAGACTGTTCCAACCCCCCCTCAAATGTTTTTTCTTTATTTTTTACACACTGTGTGGTATCTACTTTGGTATAGTGTACTTTTGGTGGTATCGGTACCGCCTACTAGAGTGTGTGTGTGTGTGTGTGTGAGATCAAGAAATGTTTTCTCGATAAACGAAAGTAGACCAGTGATGTAACAAACTGGCTTAATGACTAAACCAAGAAAATCCTGCTGTGGTGCGTTTGCATCTGATGCGTTTGCATGACATACGTCATGGTAGCTTGCTGTCACGTGACGATTTGGGCGGTGTCTGAGCCCGTCCACCATTTCGGGATCCTACGCTATCAGTTTCCAGGGGCAAAAGTGTCAGAGCGACACAGATCACAGCGTTTAAACGGAGTCGAGAAAATTTAAGAAGAAATGGAGACAAAGGCGGCAAAAGAAAAGGGCCCTTACTGATAAGAACAACAATCTCTGAAACTGGTCCAGTATTAATCAGTTAGCGTCCACTAAAAGTGACAGGCTCAGATTATTATTCTAAATGTCTGATAATATTATGGAAAGGATCCCTACAGAGAGAGACCTTTTTGTTAAAGAGTAAGATTCTTTCAGTTTAACATGAAACAGCCCCGAAATCTCCATCACCAAACTCCACCAGACTCCGTGTAAATAATCAGTGTGGTTCGTCTTTCCACTGTTCCAACAATCACTACTCTGGTTTGGTTGAAATAAACCCTTAAAGGGATATTTCACAGCTGGAAAGATGAATATGTATTAAATTGGGTCATTTATGAAGTAGAAATGTGAATTCTTTTTTTTTTAGAAGTTGGTGCCTTCTAGACCGACAAAAGCCAGAAAATGTATTTTTGGCTCATGTTGATGAAAGACAACAACTCCCAGAATGCACTTGCTTCGCTTCACTCCCAAGCCACGCCTACTGAAAACAGTGAGACAGTCAAGTCAACTCAAATGGTTCATTGTCATTTCAACCATATACACGAAACAACGTTTCACCATGGCTCAAGTGGTTACACATTTAAAATGTATAAAAACGACATAGGAAACAGGCTACATTTAGTGCACATTATGGGCTCCGTAAAGTTCAGCTAACTCATTGGTAGCATTAGCGCTTGGTGGGCTGTAAACACCGAGTATAAACACAGCCGCGAATTTGCGTGGAATGTAGAATGGTCGGCATTAAACAGTCACAAACTACACCAGCAGTTAGTTGGATACAAATCACCCCATTTCTGCACCAGTCCGTGTTAACACAGCCCACCTCCGCGAGTCTTACCCAACAGAGCAGCATCTGCCCGGAATGATAGCAGGCCTGGTAGCTAGATAGTCCGGTACACTTTTGTTCAGCCATGTTTCCACAACAACAAAAACACAGCAGACTCTGAACTCGCGTTGCGTTGAAGTTGGATGTAGTCCAGTTTGTTGTCTAATGAGCGGACACTTGCAAGCAGGATGGATCGGACAGGTGGCTGTCTAGCGTCAGCTTTCCACCTAGCTGGAACTCCTGCGTTTTTTTTGCTTTCACGCACACTGCTTTCAATGTGCCTTTAACCGGCTAGGGGCATCGGGCGACACCGCAGGCTGAGGTGCTGGTCTCCGTAGCAGGCGAAGCTCGCGTAGTGTGTCGAGTTTTCCGTCTACCGGCACCGCTGGTTTCTGTTGCAGGTCAAAGCTTGTGTAGTGTGTCGAGTTTTCTGTCTGTAATAAAGTGTCCTGCATATTCTCCAATCTGTACCAGTGTACCCCGATGGTACACATGTATGGTAGTTTGAATGCACATAATTGTTGTAAAAGTTTGCTGCTGAAAAGCGAGAGCTGTAGCTTAGCTCCAAGATGGCTGACACTCGGCTCCACTTGGATTGCATCAGCCAGTGACAGTCCCACCCTCTATGGGCGGGTTGAAAAAAACTAGCTGGCTTGTAGTCCACAGCCTCTTGGCAAAAAATGCCTCCAGATGACGCTAAATGACGATTTTTGCGTCATCGTAGGCTTTTTTTCCAGACCCACAATACAGAGAAGGCTCGTCTCAGGGGGACATGAGGGAGGGAAGCACGGTCATTCGAATATACTACCAGGTTTCTACTGATCCAAAGCTTAATGCCCGTCGGTGAAGTAGCCTATCCCTTTAATTCACCCATTTACATGTGGAAATATGCTGGCTCTATACACGCTAAAAGTACAGATTATTTACATGGAGTTTGGTGATGGTGAATTCAGGGCTGTTTCATGTTAAACAAAAAGGATCTTACTCTTTAACTAAAAGCTCTATCTCTGTTGGGATCATTTCCAGTCAGTGTGGTGTCACTGTGCTGGACCAGAGAAAGGTCTTTTCTTCTAACTGCAGCCACCCAAGAAATCCGACGTCTCCTTGTCACATCGGAGACGTCCTCTCCTTCATGCTTTTTCAATGTAAGGAAACGAGAAATCTGTAACACGTGGTTCCTACGTTTTCATGACAATCGTGTGAGACACTGGAGCAGTTTTTTTTTTTTTTTTTACACAGCAGTGTTTTCCAAGCATTCTGAAAAAGTGCGGAATTGCAACAACCTCCTCTGCTACCAACCCAAACGATGAACGCCTGCTGGCGGGTATCCTCCCAAAATGGCGGAAGGTGGGAGGATGCCGTGATCTCTGGGGGCGGGGTGCTGTGTCGCAACACCTTCTCCTCGTTCTCAATATCGTATTTCTTTTGGAATCGACTTTTAAGTAGCCAATATCCCATAAACATAAGGGCACTACTTGGTAAACAGAGAGCATAATCGGTAAATGTGTGTTTCATAACTTCATGTTACGTACTAAAGTGACTTCTTTCATACTCGACAGAGTTAGCTTTCAAAATTAGATGTGTAGGTGGTTGCACAGCTGTGAGTCTCCACACACTTTCCATACTTGTGTATGTCATCTAGTGATTAGTAGCTGGGCTGCTGATCTGTTAGAAACAGGACAGAGGAGTTATCAGTCACTCCTGTAGTTATCATCAGACTGGAAAAGGTTTTTTTCCCCTGCCACCCACCAAAGGGTGGAAGCACATTTTTACTCACTCATTGTACTGGCATCTCTCATAACAATACATACTGACTGTTAATCCTGTGGCGTTGCGAAAGAGCACAGATAAAGGCTCATGAAGATCTAAATTGTTTAAGAATGATGCTCAAATTCATCTGAAATAAAATTATCCAAACTTTGAATCCAGCTCCGCTTAGATTAGCTATTGCTTTTGTGCAACTTTGTGGTACTCAACATTAGGGCTGCACAATATAGCGTTTTTTTTTTGTTTTTTTTTTGTCGCCATCGCAATATCAACTGGCGCAATAACCGTATTGCAAAAGGTTGCGAAATATCACAAAAGATATTCCAAGATTTGTTTTGTGGTAGTTGATAGAAAATATCAGTAGAAAAATGCACTTTAGAATGTAACTGTCATTCTTTTTTTTTTTTTTTTTGTGCTGACTTTTATATTCAATTCAGTGTTCAATAAAACAATGTTGGAAATGATTTCCTTTTTATTTCTTTTAAATTCAACTAGCAGTTTGTTGTATTTAGCAGAAAACTGAAAGCAGATGAACTGAGGACACATTATCTGTTTATGTACCGCAACTTAGTAATATCAATATCGCGATATTCAACAGCGTTATCGCATATTTTCCTCATATCGTGCAGCCCTACTTAACATAGCTCTGCAAAATTTGCTATCGCCATACTAAAATGCTATTTTGGGAAATAAATGTGTTCGGTATAAGGGTGCACTGTTAAGGATTTTTGGGGCCGATAGCTGAAAGCAGTATTGGCCGATAACAAGCCACTACCTCATATTAAGATTAAGAGATAAAAGTATTGTACATTGTTGATTTAATGGCAGGCAGTATATTCCAGTCTCTCTTTTACGTCCGGGCCACACCGAGTACCTCTGTGTGTGACGGCTACCTTGCTGAAGTGCGGCGCCTTGCATGCGTGTGGCGTCCACACAGAAAGCATTGCTGCTGCAGCGCTGCCTGCCAGCCCCATCTTTCTACACAGAGTTTGGCTTTTGATGATGGCCATCAATGATAGAATGTTTCCTTTCATTATAAACTTCATTTATATTTATTTTAGACTGAAAAAAGGTTAAGAGCCACATGCATTTTCCACAACACGATGCTGCAAATATTTCACAACGAAAGCTTTTGTTTAACAAATGAAGGGATCCTATCCACAGAAACGCCAGAGAACTTTTAATCTGAAACGGAAACGGGAAGTGTTGAGTTAGAAATAAATATGTATACTCTTTGACATGTCTGTCTGTGACATATTTTATTGATATACACATTGGAACGTGAAAGACTGGCTTGGGCGTCATTATAGACACAACTTAAACCGTAGAAATTGCCTGCCGTGTTTTTCATTTAGAAAAATAGAATATATAATTTGTGGCATTTATCCACAAAGCCGTCAACAATCTTCTTTTTAAGTTTTCATTGCATGGATCTTATAATAGGTTCCTACTAGTCTTGTGTTTGCTTTGGATGCATTGCGTTTTCTGCTCCAGTTTCTTGTCCTCCAAGCCCACCCACTGAGCAACTTTACTCTCACGCAGACATCACTGCCCTGAGATTATCTATTATTTTCAACACCCTGCCTTTTTAATTTGCAATTGAGTCATGTTACTGTAAACTCAAGTGAGATCACAAAAGTGGAAACACAATTCTTGGTCACAACACCGTGGCCCTGCATAATAAGAAGGAGGCAGGCTCTCTGTGAAGGCATGGAAATTGCTTATCTAAGCGTGAAAGTATGAAACACTGTTTTATCTAGTTTCAAAAAGGAAGGCAAGTTCAGCTGCTCCTATAAATACAAATTATCTACGCAATCTTACACTTGTTGTGTAGAAATCAGCCAGGATTACAATAACAGCAAGAAACTCTGAGACCCACGACTTTAGCAGATGTTGGGTATTATGTCTTGTAATTTAAATTTAAACGGTGTGACTTTTATTTACACTTCAATGTGTCTCTGTTAAAAGGTAGGTTTAATATTTTATGCTTCAAATGTGGCTACTTAAGGAAGAGACATTTGATTATACAACATGAAGTTTTAGTTTCAGAGAAGCATTTGTCTTAGTGCGAAAACAAATACTCCGTTGTTGGCATATTCAGTAGTTGCTCCGAAAGTGATTAGAACAAGGAAGTGTTTTATGTGTATGCCCTTTTTAGTTTGGCTGTATTAAGAGTCTTTCTCCGTTCTTTATTATGTTACCTGTCCCTTAATTTCTTCTTTTCTTTTTTTTTTTTCTTCTCTTCCTTTCACTAACCTGTTATTTGTCTGTTTGTCCCAGGTGATGGCGTGGTCATGTGTGCAGCCAGCACTGTGTGTGTGGTGATGGTTTTAACAGATGCTGTTCTGGAGGACTCAGGAACACTGCACTGGCCTGGAGAAGCCTCATAAACAAACACACACATACACAACAGACACACACACACGCACCTGTACACAAGATTGACACATACACACACACCACCGCCGTGCCTTGAGAAAGGACACAGGCGCACGGACACGTAACACAAGCTTCACCTGTAGCGCGCGTGCGCACACATTTACACCTTCTGTGTGTGCGTGTGTGTGTGTGTGTGTGTGTGTGTCAGTCTCTACTCAAACATTATTGGTGCCCTAGCTCCTCTCCTGTGTGAGAGCGTGCGTTTTATTTCTCCCCGTCTGTCCCATCTCCGCCGCCACCATGCCGAGCTCCACCATCCGCCGGCAGATGAAGAACATGGTGAACAACTACTCGGACGCCGAGAAGAAGGTCAGAGAGGCCACTTCCAACGACCCCTGGGGCCCGTCGTCTTCGCTCATGTCCGAGATCGCCGACCTCACCTACAACGTGGTCGCCTTCAGCGAGATCATGAGCATGATCTGGAAGCGGCTCAATGACCACGGCAAGAACTGGCGCCACGTCTACAAGGCCCTCACCCTCCTCGACTACCTGATAAAGACAGGCTCAGAGCGAGTGGCGCTGCAGTGCAAAGAGAACATCTTTGCCATCCAGACTCTGAAGGACTTCCAGTACATTGACCGAGACGGCAAAGACCAGGGCATCAACGTCCGGGAGAAGAGCAAGCAGCTAGTGGTCCTACTCAAAGACGAGGACCGTCTCAAAGGAGAGCGGTAAGAGCTTTATAACTCAAATTTGAACGGATACACAGTAGTAGGGCTGGGCGATATGGAGAAAATCAAATATCACGATATTTTTGACCTAATACCTTGATATCGATAGTGTAGTTGATTCTTTCACAAAATATTTACACAATGAGTTTTGATAAATAATCATCAGTAATGTGGATATAATGACTAAGCGGGTAAAGGTAAATAATAGAACAGTCTGGTAAGTTCAGAAAATGACATCACTTTACTGTAATGCAGCCTTTAAAACCAGGAAAAGACAACACTTGACAACAGATATTTAACACAGTAGTTAAAAATCTTAGGCGTCAACTAGGGCTGAAGGATTTGGGGGGGGGCGGGCGAAATGTCATTGCGATTTTCCTGCCAGATCTTGCAATTACGCTTCAATTTGCGATTATTTTTTTTTAAATATCGCACCTTCCCACGATGCTGTTAAATAAAATAATACAAAATGAATGAAAGATCCACTGACAAATGGGACATTTCTGTAAACAATCTGTGATATGTAACATTATCTCAGCATGTACTGTATCTTCTGAAAAAACTGTAAATATAATAATGAAAAGAGGAATAAATAAAAAAAAAAGTCAAATCAAATGTTACACCAAACATTTAACTAAATAATTTGCATTCGATTAATCGCGGTCTCCGCGATTAGCTAATCGCATTCTTTCAAATTGTGGTTCGCCTTACTGTCAACTCGTGTTTATGCATGTAATTCAGGATTTACCAAGTCCTACTCGATTCTGCAGGGTGGGGTATGTCACAGTGATGGAATACCCTTCCCAACAGTGACTTTGCACTTTTGCTTGTCCTCTAAAAGGGCCCCCTAAAAGTCAGTGACTTGAATCATCAATCTAGGGGCCGATGGTTAAAATTTGCATGATGATAATTGAGGCATCAGACTTCATTTGCCCTAATTTTGCTCTGATGCTGAAAGCTAGCGAGGTTGACCATACCGCTCCCGAACCACACCAGACCCTGGCACCGCTTCCTCTTATTAAACAATGACTAGTGCTTTCACTGTGTCCAATTTCATTACTGCTGACCGAGAAGCTTTAATACAAAGGGTCTCTTCAGTACTTTAGGACGCCTTGTGTTTCCACACCTGCTGGTTATAAACAAAGATCTCTAGGACGTGCAAACAAAAGTTACTGCACTTTAAGAAATGGCTACAGGGTTGATGTCTTTCCCAGATTAATAGTCTTCAATTGTCTGCTTCAGTGATTCTCTGTGTGGGCTGTATTTGAAGATATTGCCGAAAAACTGAATTTAGAAAAAAGGTTAAGATGACCCCTGCGCTGGTCTCCTTTTCTTATGCCATTAGTTTCTCTATTTGTTCATCCACCTGTCTTCTTTTTTATAACCCGCTATATCTCAGACAGATCACACTGTGAGAAAAATGAGGGCATTGCATCATTTCCAGATTTATATAACTTGGCCCAAAGAGGGTGCTTCATCATTTGTTTGGCAGCATGTTAAATTCTAATTAGTGATTATCTTGTGGCATTTTTAGAATTAAAACCCTGATTCTCTGGGTGGTTTTGGAAATACAGTAGACTTCAATTTCCCTTTTTTATACCTCGTGCTTATTTTGTCCTTTTGGATGTCACACTAAGGATTAAAAGAATCTTCAGTTAAGTCAAGATGACTGATCATATGCCATTATGTTTTTTTTTTTTTTTTTTTTGTCCCACTAGGTCTCAGGCTTTGAAGACCAAAGAGCGTATGGCCCAGGTGTCCACAGGGAGCACTCAGATGGGTTTTGGCCGAGGCTCGTCTCAGCCCAACCTCTCCACTTCCTACAGCGAAGAGTACGGCCGGTCAGAGGGCTCACCTGCGTCCTACCATGGCTGTGAGTATTGGCATATACAGTAGTTGCCACATAGAGCGTACACAAACGGGGCTTACTCCACATGTTTAATCAACACGTGATACAGCATATTCCATTATACCGTATTGTGTCCCCGATGGTGTAACTTTGGCCTACATCCTGAAACGTGCCCCTCCCCCTGTTCTGTCTCTGGCTTGCAGTCCTGCAGTATGGCTGCATTCCTCAGCGCGCACACACACACACACACACACACACACACACACACACACACACACACACACACACACACAAGAAAGCAGAGTACAACCCCTCCCCAGCTTCTATCATCCACATGACAGAGGAATCTGCTCCTCTTTTCACTGATCCGCTCACTCCTCCAGAGACCCAGTGAGGGTAGAGATGTAGAAACACACAGTGGCAGACAAGAGCAGTGCAACAAGAGATACATGATGGAAAGAAAGAAGTGAATAGAAACTAAACTTAGATAACCTTTGATAAAAAGAGGGACTAGAGCAGAAATGTCTTCTTTTTTTCTTTTTGATCAAGTGTGCAGTGACAATTGTTGGGCTTATTTTCTACAGATGCACATTACTGCCATCTGTAACTAGCATGATCTATTGATTAGTCTGATATCGTCACCGTGCCAAGCTTGGAATATTATCACATACATTCCTCTTGAAGTAATCAATTTAAGGGCTCCTCATACTCTGTGACATATTTGGTGATGAGTGCTCTCGGGTTTCTGTACTTGAATTTTTACTGGCACTTGTTTCTTCTAGTTCCAGTAGCTCATTTGAACAGAAAATAAAAGCAGAGTTCAAACGGATTGAAAGAAAGATGGGGTGTGAGAGGGGTAGAGTTGAAAAGAAACAGAAATCCCTGTCTGGAAATGGGGTAACGCAAAGAGGGGAAGACTGGAGAAGTTGAAATTTAAGAGTGAACCTTGGCCTCTTTTTTTCCTTTCATCCTCTGACCCCCAGTCGTGTGTGTGTCTCCACACGCCTATGGATGTGTGTGTGTTTGTCTGTTACCGTGCTTGTGGTTTGTGCCTGTGTGGATCCTACGTGTTGCATGAAGCGTGTGCTGAGTGTGGGGATCAGAGCCGGAAGCTCCAGCAGCCGAGTCATCAGTTGAGAAAACTGAAGGAGAGAATGACCAATACGAGTGTGGCACGGCAGTCTCTGTGGGCGTTTCCGGGGGGGTGGGGGGATTTTTGGGATTCCACTCGAACTTTCCGAGTATTGTTGTCCAGGCAGGGTGTGAATGAACGGCCATGCAAGTGTGACTGTAGGTGTTAGCTTAGCATATCCCCTCTCTGTCCGTTCATCCTCTTTAGGTTGTCTCTCATCGTCGTGACTGGTGCTCCCTTGTAGAGCTGGGCAATGTATTGATCATATTGATATCTTGATATGAGACTGGATATCGTCTTAGATTTTAGATATCGTAATATGACATAAGTGTTGTCTTTTCCTGGTTGTAAAGGCTACATTACAGTAAAGTGATGCCATTTTCTGAACTTAGCAGGCTGTTGTAACTGTTCTATTATTTGCCTTTACCCACTAAGTTATTATATCCACATTACTGAGGATTATTTGTCAAAAATCTCATTGTGTAAATATTTTGTGAAAGCACCAATAGTCAACACTACACTATCGTTGCGGTATCGATATTGAGGTATTTGGTCAAAAATATTGTGATATTTGATTTTCTCCATATCGCCCAGCCCTACTCCCCTGCCTTTCCGTGCTTCCCACAGAGGTCTGGAAAATGTTTATTTTCACAGATTCACACCAGGTTTCAAACAGCCACTTAATTTTTTATCTAGAGAGACATGGGGATCTGTAAATGTTCTGGTAGTTTGCCGTCAACACCCTGGGATAAAAATCTTATGGCCATTATCACCACATAAATCTACAGAGAATACGAGTGGTCATCGGCCCATTTTGCTTTCTCCAAAACTCTGTTCAGAGCTTGAATTGCATGCCACACTTAGCTTTGTGTGAAGGGTTTTGTAAGCTTAAGTATTTGTTTAATTTCAGTGTGCTTATTTCCTCAGTCAGTAAACGTAGCACCACAGAAAATTAACATGACTAGATAAACAAATGGACTAAACTGCGAACGGTAGAAGAATGGCCCAGTTATTTAGATGCATTTTTCTGCTAGCAGGCAGGGCTGTGTCTGTGAGAAATGCCAAGAAATTGTGATTATCCATATATGGTCCATTCCCACAGTGGTAGGCAAGAAAGTGGTGTGTTTTAGTTGGCTTTGGGTTTTGTTTATTTGTCTCTGTGACTCACAACTGTCAAGTGTTATTGTGTTGGCACTGGCTTAGTGGTCGAAAAACAGTTTAGTAAGCTCTCTTTTGCTTGGTAGTTGTTTTTGGAAAGATTTAAAGAGAGCTCAAGGAAAATATTCCTTTTGATACAAGAATGTAATGGATCTATTAGGGTTGTGTATTGGCATGAATCTGGCGATACGATACGTATCACGATACATGGGTCACAATTCAGTATATTGCAATATTTTGATACTGTAAGGCGATATATTGAGATTTTTTTAAAGTATAATTTTAGAAAAACTAATATTTAAAAAAAGACAGGATGTTCATAAAAGTCAAAGAAGTTCTGCCATTTTGGGATTGTGATTTACAGATTCTTAGTGAGCTAATTTGTATATGCTAAAGTCGGCCAAAGTTCAGCCGTAGCTACATTGTTAGCTTCTAGCAAAAAGTCAGGCACTGTTAGGCAAGGAGTGGTGCGTCTCAGCATAGCCATCTAGCGGTAGGGGGTTTAAACACAACATAAACTTGAACCACTGTCTTACAGGAATATTTTTGAACGTAAAAAAAAAAAATCGATATTGCCTTTTTTGAAAATCTATACAGTATTGCAAAATAAAATCTCGCAACACTTACACCCCTAGAATCTATCAAACATGTTAATGGAAGATATGGTTGGATGTATAAGACATCATTTTTTTCTGAGCATCTGTAAATAAATGTACCCTTCTGCTGCTAAAGATTGAGGCTTCCGTTTATTTTTTTAAACGGCTGAATGTCCTCCACAATTTCACATATAACCTTATCGTTCCAGCATATTTTGCAGGGTTACATTGTCTCTGTATAGGCTAGTACCACTGTGTTCCCTGTCTATTTAAGGCAGACACGTAGGCCATGACTTAAGGCCCACCAGCTAACCAAACACACCTTTACCACTGGTACCTCTGGTCACTTTCCCTGGAGAGAGACAGCCTGGAGACAGATCTCGGGAGACTTGGGTTTAAGGAACAAGTTAATAAGGCAGGAAAAGAGCTAAGAAGAAGTGAGCAACATGCAAGGAGGGAGGAGAGGAGACAGTGACTCAGATCTGAGGCTGGAGTTTGAAGACAAAAGCAGTGAATTCATAATTAGGAATATGTATGTTGGATTAGAAGTCATGTAGAAAATGAGGCTGTAATGCTGCTACTTAACCAACACATAATAGGCTTATAGGACCGTTGCTGTCGGGCAGAAACTACGCATCTCCATATTTCGTCATTTTAATTTCTTTTCATGAATCAATGCTCTTGGTCACCCTTTACATCTGTCTGTGGGTTTAACAAATATTTAAACAGTGATGAGGCGATTTCATCTGACTTTGTCTAAGGTAAAAAGCGGAATAAAATCTTTTAAAATGTGTTTTTTTTTTTTTTTTTTTTTTCCTTTCTGAAAAGCAACTGTTGCAAGGTTTTTGCCAGACTGCGACGGTATGTTGTTATCTGGACATATCTCCAAATTATCCCCAAATGATTAAGTGTCAAGTTGGCAACAGCTTTCTTCAACCATTTCAAGGAAGGCCAAGCCTTTTACCTGTGAAAGGAAATGTTACGAGTATTCCTTTTTAACGAAAGCATTGTTTTTCTACCATTTCCTCATCATGGAAACATTTTGATGTGGCAAATTTACTCTGTATTTATGTTTATGTGACGTCTACTTCCTGCAGACGTTTTGACAAGGCAGGAGGAGGCTCGTCAAATAGTGAAACTAACCTTCAGTGTTTTTTCCGGGTTATATCTGTGTCAGTGTTGTTGTTTTGCCTCTGCATTAAGGCCTTTTACGTGTCTTTCTTTAACCACTTGCATTCAGAACAGCTATCAACATAATGTAACACCATACACAAGATCATCATGGTGTTATGATTATCCAGTGAGTATTTGTGTGGGAGTGTCCACATCAGCAGCAGGGCATGTCATGGCCGGTCTTTGTTGAAGGCCAAGCCTTTTACCTGTGAAAGGAAATGTTACCAGTATTCCTTTTTAACAAAAACATTGTTTTTCTACCATTTCCTCATCATGGAAACATTTTGATGTGGCAAATTTACTCTGTATTTATGTTTATGTGACGTCTACTTCCTGCAGACGTTTTGACAAGGCAGGAGGAGGCTCGTCAAATAGTGAAACTAACCTTCAGTGTTTTTTCCGGGTTATATCTGTGTCAGCGTTGTTGTTTTGCCTCTGCATTAAGGCCTTTTACGTGTCTTTCTTTAACCACTTGCATTCAGAACAGCTATTAACATAATGTAACACCATACACAAGATCATCATGGTGTTATGATTATCCAGTGAGTATTTGTGTGGGAGTGTCCACATCAGCAGCAGGGCATGTCATGACCGGTCTTTGTTGTTTGGAGGCGGAGGGGGAAAAAAAAATTAGGCAGGCAGAAGGATAGAGACCATGTTTATTATTTAAGTTGGAGAATAAGAACGACAATAAAAATTTAGAGGAATCGTTTGGCCCAAAATCACAACAAAACATTAAGATTACATTTTCACATCCCATCTTTTCACTGCCTCCTGTTTATAATGTTTAAAACAGCTTTGTATTTGACAAATTTGCACAGAAAACATTAAACCCAAAACCTACCTTTTGGTCCAACCACAACTAGATGTCACGGTGTCTTTTCATCACCTCCCACGCCACGGTTCCCACGTTTCGAAACTCAAAGACACACAGTCCCACTTTGAATTCAAGAATACTAGTCTACCTTAATGAACATTACCTTTTGGCATTGTAACTTCCTTCACCTGGCCTGTGTGGTGTGTGCGTGTCTGTGTGTTTTTTTTGCGCACGTGGCCTGATCTAATCCAATAAGCTGAATTCAGGCTCACTGAAGGCTTCTAATCACACACACCAACACACAATGTATTTTATATATACAGTACAAAGCGGCTCACGGCATCCCGGTACTGTCATCACAAATACAGCATTATTTATTTACATTTATTATTCGAGCATTCACAATCGGCAACAAGTTGTGGCGCGTAGATCAGGTCTGATCTGGTTAACAGCTCGGTCTGTCTGTCTATCGAGTCCGCTCCATTTCAGTAAAGCTAGCTTACAGTTATCATATGCCAAAAAGTGTTAAACCACTTGTCAGCATACAGTGCTTCTACTGTTTTTTGTTTGTTTGTTTGTTTGTTTTTTTCCTCTGGAGGATCGCGATTGAAAAAGGTTGAGAACCACTTTACTAGACAACACTGTGTGATATCTATTTATGCGATTGTAATTTTTACACCAGGACTTGATTTTGGACTATTAACCTAGAGAAGCTCCATAGCCAGTGACCCTATTTTTCCGTATTATTATTATTATTATCATTATTATTATAGTATATACAGTTTGTGATGGAGTCCCATGTGGCAGTGATGTTAACCTACGTTCTGAATGTGTCTGCCAGCCACGTCTCCCAACGCGGGTTCAGAACTGGAGCAGGCCAGACCTCAGACCAGCGGAGAGGAGGAGCTACAGCTGCAACTGGCTCTGGCCATGAGCAGAGAGGCTGCAGAGCAGGTACATAACGCACAAACGCACATACATTGAAACGCATGCTAATGGGCTGGAGCATGAATCCATGCTTGTCATTATCTGTTCTTGCCGTGTTTGAAATGTGCAGATAGTTTATATTACATCTGTGGATAACCAGCTTATTTTAAGATTTCAAAAGATGCTGAACTGAGAGAAGTTGTATATGTGCCGCTTGGGCTAACCGGGCTCTTGGTGTGTGTTTAGGAGGAGCGCTTGCGCAGAGGGGACGACCTAAGACTACAGATGGCCTTGGAGGAGAGTAAGAAAGGAGGTCCAGAATCGGCAAAACTGCCCAAGAAGAAGAGAGAGGTAAAATTCACAAACCCATAGATGCTACAATGACTGAATGTTATTCTGTTATAATGACCACGCTCATGGAAACAAACAGTCGCTTCTCTCTGTCCTCTTTTTCTGTCTGACACTTTGCTGCTTCATGAGCAGTAATGAAACTACTACCTGGCAGCAGACTACCTAGTTTACTCATCATTATTCTGCCTGAATAGCTGGCTGCCTGGAGTTTGAGGGCCCGCAGAGCTAAAGTGAAGAAGTACAGCTGCATGACCAAGGCTCATGTTTTTATTTCCGCACATAACGACATGACCGCCATCGGTATTTTTGAATAGTATTTGTGCTGTAGAGGATAATGGCTGACCAACAGGCGGTCCTTCCCAACGTTTTTCCTCCTCATCCATTCCCTCTCTATCTTTACTCTCCATTCTTCTTCTTTTTCCTCTCTGTCTGCTTTCTTTGTTCTTTTTTTCCCCCTGTCTCTCGGTCACTTTCTCTGTCTCTTTCTAGCCACAATCATCTTTAATGGATCTGATGGATGTCCCTGAGCCTGGTGCCCGTGCTGACCCCTGGGGGGCCGGAGTTGGAGCCGGGGTTGCGGCAGCCTCTGCTTTAGAAGACCCCTGGCACTCTTATGGTATATACACATACACTCTCTTCACTGGAAATGGTCATATGAGATGATATCGACACACAGACACACTTTTTTTTAGTATATATTAGTATATAGAGACAGTTTTTCTGTTTGTGTCGTCTCTGCTCTCCACCTGCAGCTCCTATGACTGTGACTCTTTGTTAAATAGGAATGCTGCTCCACTGGCTCAGCAGCATTACTGCATAGAGAGGAGGGGAGGAGGTTAGAGGAAGATATCATCAAGGAAATTAGTGTGGAGAGGCAGGGCAAAGAGGTTGTCAGTGAGTTTGAAATGTTAAAGGGTAACTACAGGTTTTTTTTTCAACCTGGACCCTATTTTCCTATGTTTTTGTGTCTAAGTGACTGATGGGAACGACAATCTCTAAAATTGGTCCAGTATTAAGCAAGATCGCTGCAGTCTGCATCGGCGAAACAAGCTACAATGTATGTTAATAGGGCAGTCGTCCTGCTTGTATTTACCTTCATGAAAGTGCTTATTTTGCCACAGACAGACTCAGATTAATATTCTAAGTGTATGACAACATTATAGAAAGGATCCCTTCACAGATAGACCTTTAAAAACCTCTTTGAGACCTTTTTGTTTAACCAGAATCAGTTCTGAAGTTGCTAGCGCTAAACCCACCAGACTCCATTAAAAAAAAAAAGCAATAATTTTAGTGCGTATAGAGCAAACAGATTTTCACATGTAAATCTGTAAACTGTGTTCACTTCAACCAAAATATAGTTGTGATGTTGTACAAATGGAAAGAGGATCCAAAACGGCTTTTCATAGTTTTATTTAGTTTCTGTCGACTTTGAATGAAGTGTATTTTACGATGCTAAAATCACAGTTTTATTTACATGGAGTCTGGTGGGTTTAGCGAACGCAATTTTGTGGATGTTTTTTATGTTAAAAAAAATAAAAAAAAATAAATCCTTTCCATAATGTTGTCGGACCTGTGAGAGCCTGTCGGTGGCCAAACGAGCACTTTCGTGAAAGTAAATACAGGCTGGACAATTGCCCCATAACTTACATTGTAGCCTGATTCGCCGCTGCCGACTGCAGCGATCTTGCTTAATACAGGACCAATTTCAAAGATTGTTGTTCCCATCAGTCACTTAGAAAAAAAAATTGGAAAATAGGGTTAAACTAACAAACAACGGTAGTTAACCTTTAAAGGGGGAAAGGAGAAGGACAGATGAGCAGTAGTTTTAGAATGGGTCAGATCAAATACACCTGCTATCAGAACCTGCATGAAACCACTTATCTTTATTTTACCTTTCTCCTACTCTCTTCCTCTGTCCCTCCTCCTCTTCCTATCCAACTTGCCCTTACGTTTTGCATGCTTCATCCAACCCTCATCCTCCCCTACTCTCCAGGGTCTGCACCTAAGCCAACAGCCCCAGTGGACCCATGGGGTGTTACTCCTTCTGTTCCACCCATGAAGAGTGCTGATCCCTGGGCATCAAACTCTACTCCTGCCGCTGACCCCTGGGGCTCCGCAGCCGCCCGCCCCAAAACTTCCAACACAGGTGACCATCAGGGGAAGAGTAGCGTTTTTATTTAATTTTTTGGGGTTTTGTCCACAAGTATCAGTTACTAGGGCATTTACAAAATTCACCAGTCAACTGTACCTCCACCATAGAGGTTCATTTTTTTCATCAGTCATTGTCTGGGAATTATGTATTAGAGGCTAAAAGATATTTGGAAAATCGTTAAGTATTTATGGACGTTTGCACTATTTGAGTTCTCTCTATTTTAAGAAATGGAAAAGATTTCTAATAAATGGCTGGCAAGTGTCTCAAAGACCTAACTGCTTTGTCAACTGGGCAACATACAGCACACAACAAATGCTTATATACATCTGCATGCTTTCACTTGTTTTTTGTTCCCCTTTGTTTGTGTTAGTTGACCAAATTATCCATACTCATTAATTCTTGTATGGTCTGTTTCCATCTGTCTATGTATGTGTCTGCTGTGTGTGTGTGTCTGTGCGTGTGTGCGCGTTGTCCCCTTTCAGGTAGCTTTGACCTGTTCAATGCATCCAACGGTACGTCTAAAGAGGACTACTCAGAATTTGACAGCCTGCGCTCTTCCTCCTCTGTCCCCACTGGTACTCACCCTTGTCTTTGTCTCTCTAATGACACGGAGTCTGTGTTGTTTTCCCTCGGTGTTTTAAACGATGCCTGTCTGCAGATACAATGTCTCTGTGGGGCAAAGGCACCCACATGTCTTTGTCTTTGTATGTAAATATCACCAGACCTGAGCAAAGACGGTGTTAACACCACTGGAGTCATGTTGTTGGATGATTTTTCCACTGCAAATGCAATCCAATGATGCAGTAATCCTATCAAATGCTGTAAAAATATCAGTTTGCTCTGGTTTGGTCCCATATCACTGTGGTGCAATGTGATGCAGCTTTTATGTGTTTATTACTAAATCCATTATTAGACCTGGGCCATTCAGTTTATGGAATCCCTTTTGTGATCCGTTTGGTTCATCTGAACCAACATGTTCCAAAATTTTTGAATTAAACCCATTCACAACTCCATTCAGGTTGGTATGTGAGGGGGGGGTTCCAGTGAACCGTTTGGCACAGGTCTTGAGTGTTTTTCCCTATGTGGTTTGGCAGTCTCTGGGTGTGGGAAAGTGACATTGGTGTCGGAGTTTTGCTCCAGCTCAACACAAACAATTCTGATACAGTCAAGGACTCAAGGTGAGAAGGAACATAAACACAGGCGTACAAAATGACTTTTCCCAGAAGGGTGGAGGACACACAATCCAGTGATGTTAAGGATGAGCTGCAGGATGAGTTGTAGAAATGTTACTAATTGAGTCAGCTCTGGCTGAAATCTGTAGCATTTACGGGACTCTAATACACACTAGGCCTGTCTGATCTTATCATGGCTCTGATGCGTCTCAGTTGCTGTTCTGAGAAGACCTTTTACGTTGCTGCTGCCATGCTGGGTTTTTGCGTTTTCATGTGCGAGCGCATTAATGAATGTCTCTTCTGCTGTCTGCCTGCTGCCGCAAAAAAAAAAACAACAGCCAGGCTGTCTGCCATTGATGGCCTCTCATAAAAGCATCTATTGATCATTTTATTACATAAACTCAATTTTATTTCATGCTAAATTTCAGCGTAGGTGCTCATGTACAGGTGGGCGCTGTGTTTGGTTGTTCTGGGGGGGAGGGGGGCTGACAAGTGAGAGCAGAAACTGAGGATATCTTTGAATAAATCTTTAAATATCTATTAGACCTTTTTATAACGCAAAATGTGAGTGTATTTAGCAGTTCAGTATTACAAATACAAACAAACCTGTCACGTACTCTGTTCTCGTGTGGTAATTACAGACTTATAAAGACCTCTGCAGTTCAAGACCAGAAAAGAAATCTTGTCCTTCATAATGTCTAAGTGTTTTATTTTGTTCCCTCAAAGAGAAGTTCAGTAGCAGTTTTTCACCAAAACAACTGGTCTTTGTTCGGCAGGTGATGGGGGCGTAGCATCCTCTCTCCCCTCCCAAGCCAGTCTCGCTAGCAGCAGCAGCATGGACCTCTTCGACTCCCTGCCCAGCTCCCTTTCTATGTCTGCCACCACAAACCCGACTAGAAAGACTCCGGAGTCCTTCTTGGGTCCCAATGCTGCCCTGGTCAATCTGGACTCCCTGGTGACCAAACCAGCCCAGCCTGCGCCAGTTGTCAACCCATTCTTGGCTTCAACAGGTGGGGGGATGAAAAAGAAAATATGAGGAGGTTGTTTCCAAAACTTGAAATTTGGGCTGGGCAATATGGAGAGAATCGGATATCGTGATATTCTTGTCCTAATACTTCGATGTCGATATTGTGGCGATATTATAGGGTTGACAATTGGTGCTTTAACAAAATATCTTCACAATGAGATTTAAGATAAATAGTCTTCAGTAATGTAGATATAATGACTAAGTGGGTAAAGGTAAAAATAATAGCAGAACTAGAACAGTCTGGTAACACAGGATATTACATCACTTTACTGTAATGCAGCCTTTAAAACCAGGAAAAGACAACCCTAAAGCCATTTACGATATAAAATCTAAGACGATATCTAGTCTCATATCACGAATATCAATATAATATTGATATATTGCCCAGCCCTACTTGAAATGTTCCTACTCAAAATGATAAGATAACAGTGTGCTAGCCAGGAAGTGTGGTTGGTAAGACAAGAGACATGGACATCAAGGTACAGGTCTGAACACACACAGGCATACACACCCATCTGCACAGATTAATGTTGAATCATTGACCATGTCCCGTCTATTCCAGCAGTAAACTCCGAGGGCAGAGAGATGAATCATGCCTGATTCAATTCATAAAATAATAGTATTACTAGGAGGAGGATAGTTTTGAAATAATATTTTAAAATAACAAGAATATGAAGATTTAGTTCTATTTATCGCAATAATATTCATCTCATTGTAGAGCCCAACTCAACTTGTACTGTACACTGTGCTGGTACTCTGTGAGCTCCAGGTCATTCGTTTCCTTCCTCTGTTCAGGTGGCTCTGCTCCAGCTCCTGCTCCAGCTTCAGCAGCCCACGCCAACCCCTTCCAAGTGAGCCAGCCAGCCCCCCCGACCCTCAACCAGATGCGGGTGAGCCCCATGCCCGCCAGCTTTGGCATGGCCGAGCCCATGGCCATCTCCTCGGGGCCTGCTCAGCCCATCACCATGGTCCCCCTGGCAGGCATTGCCCCCATGGCCCGTGCCATGCCCGGGATGGTCGGAGGTGTGGGGATGAGTGCGGGGATGCCGGGCTCCATGTCCTTGCCCCAGCCCCTGATGAGCATGCCGCCCCAGGCCGGGACGCAGCCCACGGGAACCACCAACCCCTTCCTTTTGTGAGGGGGTGACCGGGGGGGGGGGGCGACTTTCCCCATAGTAACACCTCCTCTCTCTCTCTTACTCTCTCTCTCTCTTCCACTTTGGCTCCTTAAGAAGCTTCAAAATGAACAAGGAGATATCTTATCCCTTCTATCCCTTCATAACCAACTCCTAGCCAGGTCGTAGTCCCAGTCTGACCTCACCCCCCACCTTAACACACTCCTTTACTCCTTCCTCCTTTGTCTCAATGCTACAAGCTGCCTAGTCCTGTGTGCTCCATATTGATCCGACGATGGTGTTGATGACCGCGGAGAGTTTTAATCTGTCTACGGATTTAAACAGTAGCGGTGGTGTTTACAGTCTTTCCACAGAGACAGGGCCCCTCCTCCCTGTCTCTCATTCACTCGCCTCCTCTCCCTCACTTCTTCCCTTAGGACTGCTCTGTTCTTCTTCTGTGGTGGAGTGACAGGAGAGTCAGACCATACTAACGCCAGGATCTTATCTCTTCACTTGAGCTAATCTTTTATAAGCCCTGCGTGTGTGCGTGTGTGTGATCTCAGTACTTTTACCCTGTATATTCCAGTGGGTTTTACTTATACACACTGGAGTACGGATGAGAGAGTGAGTGAGTGTGTGTGTGTGTGTGTGTGTGTGTGTGTGTGTGTGTGTGTGTGTGTGTGTGTGTGTGTGTGTGTGTGTGTGTGTGTGTGTGTGTGTGTGTGTGTGTGTGTGTGTGTGTGTGTGTGTGTGTGTGTGTGTCTAAGCAGGGATTTTGCACAATTTTATGTCTATTTTCTTTTTTTTTTTTTCTGTCTGCGACTGTTGGGCTCACCGTTACACCTTAGCGTAGGGAAGGAGGCTAGCCGCTAAAACGGCTTAAACAACACACAGCCTCAGCTCTCGGTACCACTCGGTCACAACTCTCGTCTGGTCACTTCCTGTCAACTTGGACCTTTTTCCGATCCTCCACGTGAACTTTGACCCTCCCGTGGTCACGGGATTAACAATGAACATTTATCAAAGGGGGTGAACCCCTTGTCCTAGGGGTTGAAAAGATGTGTAAACGCAATTTCTGCCAATGTGTGTGCGCCCACACGCAGGTGTACTGTTAACGCTTGGATACTAACGGCCACACGTTGATGCATTTGTTACTAAGTCTCCCCCAGTGTGCGTTTAGATAAAAAAAAATTAAATACATGAACTGTGATGGCATCGGTATTTTGCTATCGGAACATATATGGATGCACTGAGGCATCGTGGGACAGTTTTTCTTCTTTTTAGTTTGTTTCTAGGGTCAAAGGGAAAAGGGTGGGTTGTGTGTGCGCACACAGTTTGCATGAGAGATACGTGTAGCTTCCAAGTGTACTTTAATGAGCAGGTTTTCCATTTCTCACTCAGTCACTAGAAACCGACTTAGAAACGGCTTTAGGTAGTTTCTGAAGTGCAAGTAAAAACGGGGGAATAATGTAGACATCTGCGTGTGTGTGTGTGTGTGTGTGTGTGTGTGTGGGGGGGTGTGTGTGTGTGCTTGCATGTGTTTTTTGTGCAACCATATATCAAGGAGTGTTACTATGGTGACAGGGTTGCCGAGCAAGCTCTGGGTTTAAAGAGCAAGTCAACCGCTCGGCATCATGAAGAGAGTTTACCTCCAAGTGGATTTACTGTGGCTAATCTATGTACAAGAACATTACTGGGTGGACACACACACTCTCGCACACACTCACACAGGGCAGTTCCAGGATCAGTCTATTGATAGCACAGGGAATCCCGCAGCAAACAGTGAGACGTGTCATGTAAACAAGCCGTTGTTCATTTTGTTGGTCACTTTTTTGTTGTTATTTACTAATTTAGATGTAAATCCATAGCCAAGCCTTTCAGAGTTTTGGAGCGGTGTGCTAGCTAAGCCATGTATCATCTTCATTCTCTCTTTTGTCTATTTTCTGTCATTGTAGATTTTTTTTTCACCCTATGGGTAGGCTACGTAATTCTCTTCTCTTAGAAGCACAACTGTTACCAAAGTCATAGGGACTGTGATTTCTGAGGAAGTCGTACTTTGAATAGTTTAAACAGTAGGGTCACACTTCACTGACATTTTTTTTTCTTCTGTTTATCAATCCATTGGTTTTTATATATATTTCAGTGCTAATTTACAGTTTGTTCAAGAGTTTGTGTAAGAAAGTGTTACTGTTGGCTGAATATCGGCACATTTACTAACGGCAAGCTAAGCGTCTGTCTCTTATATTGGTTAAAAAAAGTGGGTAGTTGAAATTCAGCTGATGAATTGTGCCCGGTGTATAGATCCTTCTCTTTAGGTTGCTGTTTCCCCCAACTCTTCAGTTCTGTTGATATCACTGCCAATGTAATTACTGTGGAGGTGGTGTTTTTTCTTTTTCCTTTTGGTGTGCGTTGGCGCCCTCTCCTGGTCTGCTGTGGTATGATAGCTACACCACAGGACCCTTGGTATTTCCACTAAACACAGACTTTCATTTCTCTCAGGCAAAAGGAGGGGGCAACTCCAACCGTGTGTATGAATTTGATGATGCTGAAGGTGGGTGATGACTTTTATGCTCGGGGTCCTGAATGAATGGATGTGACACTTACTTGCAGACCAGCAAACATTTTTAATCTCAACTAAATATATGCAAAAATTGGAGTTGGAAAAGTAAGAAAAAAAAAAAAAGATAAGAAGACTTAACGCTTGATGTGTTTTGCAAAGTTAGATTTGCTAATAAAAGTCTTGTTTATTAAAATGCTACTATGATATACTAGCTAAGACTTCCTCACTGGCCTTGATTTCACTGCGGCCTGACCTTTTAACTTCACTCCAGCGATTTGTGAAAAAGGTTGTTATGGATGCATTGGAAACACAAAACGTAAACAATGCTGTCTTGAACAAATTCAGCACTCCCAAACAGTCCGATGTCACTGCAGTTGAACACTTTTTCTTGATCCCTGGCAGCAGTTTCACAGTCGTGGCTATGGTGCAGTGAAAATGTGGCCTGTGCGTAGCGAGCTCCTCTGCGTGTTACTATGTATTCACTATGCTTTTATCAAGAGGACTAACTGACCTTATGGACTGTCTGTCTTTATATGCATAAACGGCCTCCTTTTAATCTTTTCCGTGTCTGTCTATTTACCCTTCTCATAGTACTGGGAGCAGGCTGCTTTTTTTTTATTGGATATGTGCTCAATCTGTTGGCATTATAACTGTATAATATAATTTATCATTTGTACTATTGTAACATACTGTTCCTCTGTATACCTTATTATTCTGTGTAATGGGTTTTTGTAGGAAAAGTCACCGTGATATTTTAACGGCATCTAAACAAATGAACGCAGCAGGCCACACCCTGTTGGATGAGGACATCTGTAGCTGCTTTGGTTCAAAATAAAATGTATCACTTCAGCTCTGTAACTCCACTGTCTGTGTCCTATTTATTTAACCAAGTGTCCAAACAATCACAGTGACTTATGTAACAACATATGCTCAATACTTCCAAACGTGAACAATTTAGAGGTCAAGTTCATTTATTTGAGAAAAAAAGTAAAAAATATAGTAAAACTGAAAAATTCAAGATATTATCTGAAACTGCTTATACATCTAATAAAATCTCATTCAAATAAATTTCATTTTGACTAAAAAACACTAGGCAAAGGAGTGTTGGTATGTATGTATGTATGCGTTGCAGTAGTGTGGATTTCTATTCTAACTGGAAGTAAACCAGTCCTTTTGAGAGTTGTGGTTTTTTGTTTTTGGCAGGGACATCCTTGAGCGTAAAGACAAACGGTCTTTTGTTATTCCACGTTGTACGGTTGGTCCACAGTCGACCAGCCAGATGTGGCAGACGGTGTGTGTGCGAGGCTCGAGGGTCCCGTGTCGTAACCCAGTTTCTTGATGTCTTTAGTAATGATGTGAAAGGAGACGGTGACGAAGCCTTGGGAGCAAACCCGCGTCACTGCAACACAAACAGGACGTGATGGAAAACGTTTCAGACACAATTGTAACCTGAAAATGTACTATTAGACTTAAATGGGGATTGAAGAGTGTATTTTTAGTCTTGCAGTATAATACTCATCCACATCTACATTTATTGGAGAGAACATATATCTGCTTTTCATGGATCCAGATCATTTTGTGATATAGTCCAGATCAGCTCAAAAGTAACCTCCCTACTAATAAGGGACTCATTTTAGAAATGTCTGTTTTTTGTTCAACCAAATGTTTTTCTGTGAAAAGGTGAGAATTGCTGCGTACCTAACATGTCAATGTAAACAATGTAAAAAGAGAAATACAGACCAATGCACAACATACCTTCTCTGCCTTCACCCTGGGCCACTACTTTAGGGTCTGTGTACTCTGGCCGCCGTCCTAACAGCCAGCTAAACAAAACAAAAAATAGGAAAAAACATGTTAAACTACAGAGAGAGGCAGAGGTACAGTATTAACCCTTCAAGTGAACTGAGGTTCACATGAAAAATCCTCTCTGGCAGATAGGAAGTGAGGTGTTAATATAACTGCTATGTAAAGTACAACTAGGATGAGTGCATGAGCAAGAAAGCACCACCTACTACATCAACTTGGAGAGAAAACTAAATATGCATCCAATAGTGCCATCTAAATTGCAAATCCTTGCACTACTTTAGCATCTCTAATAGCTTACTGTCTTGGTGTGAGTTGAAAGGAAGTGGTAATACCTTTGTATGTCTGTCTTTCCATACACTGATAACAGCAGCTGGCAAACAACGCATACCAATGAAGTACTCAAGGCTGTATCCTCAGTAAGACTTACAGCAGCAGTAAATATTTGCTAACACTGAGATATAGATAGATGGACTTTATTAATCCCAAACTGGGAAATGACTGTGTTACAGCAGCAGGTATAAGACACACAACATCCACAAAGAATAACAAGAAATAATAATAAAAGTAAAAATACAAGAACACCATACACCATATCGGCTGCTCCCCCCACCAGGCACTTCTCGTCAGACGCAGCGCCTTCAGCTGCTGAGACAGAAAAATGAACACACAAACGCACGACTGTTCACACATCGCACCTCGTGAATTTCTGTAGTCTCCATGTGGGCTCAGGAACAAACATGGGGATGGTTCGTGTGTGTCTAAAAAAAAAAAAAAAAAAATTAAAATACAGACAATAAACAAGAGCATGTAAACAAAAAAAATCTAAATCAGATTGCACCTCGCTATGTTCAAGCTTAGTTTTTGTGAGGGAAACGAGCAATATTCCCATGCTTTAGGCAGTGATGTGCATTTGATGCAAGGATTTGGTGCAAAGATTGGCGTTCCTTAAAAAAAAGAAGTAGATGGAGGTAATACTGACTGTCCAGGTGTGAAGGGGATGTGTGTTGCTCCATAGCCTCTGACCACATCGTTGCCAAACGCATCTGGACCGTACACACTCACTACGAGCTGAGGCCCTGGGAAAGGAAAATGACGTCTTCATTTTGAACCAGCTATATTTTCTCTTAGTGTTATTTACATGTGACATAAGAGATGTTTATTAATGTGTCCCAAATTCCCTATGGAAGATTCTACGTGTAGTTTAGTCTCCCAAATTCCCCATACAATGTCCTTAAATATGAACCTGCTAAACCACCTGTTTAACAGTTGTAACGTGTTTGGGTTATGGTTATGGTTAGGGCAACATGTCTCAAATAAGACCCTCATCATTTGGGACACTCCGTTTTTGGAAAATAATTTGGGACACTAAACTGCATGTATACCAATTATTAAAGGTCCCATGGCATGAAAATTTCACTTTGAGGTTTTTTAACATTAATATGAGTTCCCCCAGCCTGCCTATGGTCCCCCGGTGGCTAGAAATGGCGACAGGTGTAAACCGAGTCCTGGGTATCCTGCTCTGCCTTTGAGAAAATGAAAACTCAGATGGGCCGATCTGGAATCTTCTCCTTATGAGGTCATAAAGACCAAGGTTACCTCCCCTTTCTCTGCTTTGCCCGCCCAGAGAATTTGGCCCACCCATGAGAGAGAGAGACATCATGGCTTGCAAACAAGCAAAGTGGCAGTTGGTCAAGGCCACACCCTCCACCTTGCCCCCCCCCCTCCTCTCTCTCTCCTCCTCAATAGCATTTAAAGCTACAGACACAGAAATGGCACATACTAAGGAAAGCTCATTGTGGGACTGGCTCTAGTGGCTGTTATTCTGCACCAAGGTTGAATTTCGGGAAAGAGACTTCAGATACAGTATTAGGGGACCACTAAGGTCTATATAAAAGAGACTTCAGATACAGTATTAGGGGACCACTAAGGTCTATATAAAAGCATCCAAAGAGCACCATGTCATGGGACCTTTAATGTATATATGAAGGCTAAGAAACAGCTTTGTGTCAAATGTGTGTGTGTGTGTGTGTGTGTGTGTGTGTGTGTGTGTGTGTGTGTGTGTAATGCTCACATCCAGAGGGGTTTGTGCTCTTAAACGTTGTCTCCAGTGGAAAGTTCCATATTAATCTGTGTGAGGACTCACTTCCTTTACATGTTATTTGAGTGATGCCTTCTTCCAACCCCTACAGAGAAACAGACACAAAGACTCGCTAAAAAGATTATCACCAGACATACGTCTACTTTATTTTGCAAAGAGTGTACGCATGTGACAAGGGTTCTATATTGTCTGGACATGACATGACATGACATAAGTGTTTTTTTTTTGATTCGTTGGGATTGCTTGATAGTTCATTTACTTATTGACATAGACAACCATCACATAACATACATTTTCTGAGACTTTGTGTTAACATTACTTCAATTTACAATTCAGAGGTAAAAAAAATACGTAGGATATTCTTTATTTGAGACTATTTCCCTTACAGAAGAGCTTCTACATGCAAACATGCAATACATGGCTTGACTTTAAATTTACCAGCGGTATTTAACCTTAGACAACGATAGATAGAGTAGTTAGTTAGACCACAACATTAAAATACTAGCTAATTTATTACCGAACATAAATTGAGTAAAGCCAGCTACTCACCGACGTGGGAGCCCAGTCGTGGCCGTAGACAAAACAATATTTGCAGTATAAGTTGTCATACTCTGGAAACTGAAACACAACAAAAATATCACCTAATATCACATTAATACATGAAAGTAATGAAACACAAACTCAGATTGATTAAGACAAATTCACGCCAAGGTATGACGCTAGCTG
Organism: Perca flavescens; assembly: GCF_004354835.1. Classification (NCBI taxonomy): domain Eukaryota; kingdom Metazoa; phylum Chordata; class Actinopteri; order Perciformes; family Percidae; genus Perca; species Perca flavescens. The sequence goes on along the minus strand of NC_041345.1, from coordinate 7,435,855 downwards.
GCTAGCTAAGTGTTAACGTAACGCGAGCTGGTTGAAATTAGCTGCTGCTAGGCTAGGCTAAACTCAAAAGCACCACTTACGTTTGCTCCCTCAATTTGTCCGTTAACCGAGAGAAGAAACACTGACGGGTTGCTTGTAGCCATCACGGCTTCAGTTAGTAACGTGAAAATTTAAAGCGCATTTAAATTTTATAAGGAATTCAACCCAGTTTAGAAGAATATTGGTGCTACTCATTCCATAACCCTATCCGTTGCTAAGGCGACGTTTGCTCCTCCTTACGGCTACTTGCTAGGTTCAAACTGAACGGAAGCGCCGAAGCGCTGCTGAAATAATCCACAAGATGGCAGCAGCGCAGCGAACGTAAGCAAAGGCTGCATCCACCTGCGGAATCTAATTTTTAAACCGTGTGCATCGTTGTCAGCTGTCAAGGGCCTCTTTAAATTAAAACAAACGTGGTCCCAGTTAGAAAGGTCATGGTAGCCTTTTTTGTTTTCCTTCTTCTTCATCAAATTGCATTACACCGGAGCAACTCCACCCTCCGAGGAACGCCACGGGATGTGGCTGAAAGCTTTAGAAACACAAAGTAAGTGGGCCTTGTGTTGAGATATTTTGACAGAGACTGCACAATGAAAAATACACATTATTACCCCCTGCAGCCGAACAGGTATAAAGTTACAGCAAAATACGTATGATACTCAAGATGTTGACATGCACAGTCTCTTTGCTACTTCTGTAATATAGGCCTAGAGCATGTAACTTAATCATGATATCATACAAAGATCTGAATTTATAAGCGTAACTTATCCCTTGTTTGAAAGTAGCCTAGGCTAATATTTGCAACTGCACTTACAAAAACTTTCCAGTTAGATAAACGTGTCCAGTGCGATACCATCAAGGACATGATATCATAAGGTTATTTACATTTCAATATACAATTAAAAAAAACTAGTAGATAGTATTTTATATTTCTCCACCAGAGTTATATTTAGAGGCTATTCATATCTAGATAATTATCTGGCATTGCAGAGAAGGCTTTGCACCACACCTGTGCTGTAGTAAACAACAATATACATTAGGCAATATGTTTTGTATTCCACAAGGCACAACACCATATTGCTGTGAGGAGCATGGCCTATTACAAAGAACTGCTTAAAACAGCATAGGCTAATTATTAGGCTAGTATCCATTTGCTAATTAGCTCTGTTATAATTTTATTGTGTTTCTATCAGCTGTCACACACACACCACCAATAATTTCCCCCTCTGTCTGTCTCTCTATCTGCCCACTACCCTCATCTCTGTCTGATAGGTTGCTGTGTGTCCTGCTGTCAGACAGCAGTGGGTCCCCTGAGTCTCTGACCTTTTATTACTGTCCAAACAGCAGCTCCCTATCCATCCTCCATCTTTTTCCTGCGCCGTTCATTTGGTGTCCTTGAAGCTTACCTGTCTCTCCCGACCAAATAACTTCTCATTAGTAAACAGGCCACCATTACACTGTCAGCAGAAAGACATCAGCCATTCCTAAAGTCTCAGAGACATTCAAGTAAATATTCTGTAATAAGTTCACCTAGGTATGATTACACTATATGACACACTTCTCCTCTCAGGGATTTTTACTCCCTCCTTTTATCGACCCCCTTTTTGACTCTCTTTAGTCTCCCTGCTCCCTCCCTCTCTGTCTCCCCTCTTCCTCCAATCCCTTTTTTTTTTTTTTTTTTTTTTTCTTCCTGCATATTTTCCTCCTGCCCCTTAGCCCCCCCACTACCATGCCATATCTTTTCATGTCCTTCCCAACATCTCCCTATTAGGGCTGGGCGATATGGAGAAAATCAAATATCACTATATTTTTGACCAAATACCTCAATATCGAAACTGCAACGATATTGTAGTGTTGACTATTGGTGCTTTCACAAAATATTTACACAATGAGATTTTAGATAAATAATCTTCAGTAATGTGGACATAATGGGTAAGTGGGTAAAGGCAAATAATAGAACAGTTACAACAGCCTGGTAAGTTGAGAAAAATGACATCACTTTACTGTAATGCAGCCTTTAAAACCAGGAGAAGACAACACTTATGTCATATTACGATATCCAAAATCTAAGACGCTATCTAGTCTCATATCACGATATCGATATAATATCGATATATTGGCCAGCTCTACTCCCTATCCCTCCTTCTCTTCATCCGAGCACCACTTCACTGGCCCTCCTCCCTCTCCACCTGCCAATTGGGTATTTTTGTTTCTCCACCTCCTACAATTCCTCTGTCCCGATTTCATCTTCAATCATCCCCCTATTGCTTTTCCTCCCCCTTGCCAGCATCTCCCGCCTCTTTCTCCCCAATGTCCTTCCTGTTTTCTCTTCTCAATTTAACATGTCACATTCCTCCCTTGTTGTTCCTCTTCATTCTTCTCATTCACCCAGGTCTTGTCTTTTCCTCCTACTTCCTTCCTGTCCCTCTTTCCCTTAATCACCCTCCACACCCTACCATCTCTCTCTAGTCCTCCTTCTGCCTGCCAAATGCCTGATTTGGCGTCGGACAGCCTCACGGCCCATTTAAAGTTGCTGTAGAGTGGCCAGTCCAAAGCGGTCATCTGACCACATGGGATCTAATTTTCTTTGGATTTTTTTTTTTCCTGAAAACTCATACAAATGATGAAAGCTGGAGTGTTTTACACAACTTGTGTGTTTCCAATAAGCCCACAGATCTGACTTTATCCCATTTCACGGTACACCTTAGATTTTTTTTTTTTTTTTAACGAACATTTACCTGGAGGCGAGAACACTTGACGGGACGGTTTTGGCAATCACTGAGCATGAGAACACACACTTCATTGGCCACCTAGTGCCCTTAACAGGTCCCTATCGTGATTGAAAGAGACACTACATGTTTCTTATTTCCTTATGGAGATTTGTTTTCTTGTCACAGAGAATAGTCTCACGCCTGGAGTCTGCAGCTTCCTGGGGAGAAAGTGCCCTTCACAGGTATTTACTGGGTGAGTGTGATTCCTTCAGAACAGGGGTGGAAAATAGAGGAATCGAATTAGAGCGGTTTACTGAGAAAGACCGCCTTTCTATTTTAGCTTAAACACACATACACTCACCATACGGGGAGTCTTTGCTCCCTAACAAACTGTCATAAAATATTATGTATGACGTTTAAGTGTAATTCAGTGAGTCAATTTATCTAATTTTCAAGTGGCTACACACACACACACACACAGTATACGCTTACAGAAATGAGCGATGCTGATGGAGGTTAATGTCTCAAACTGTGTGTGACTAATGGTCCAGGACACCAGTGGTTTACAGATTTTGCTCCTCAACGGAAGCCCCCACACTTAACCTTCTGACAAAGAAGCTGAGGAAGTGATCTGACCAATACAAACATGACATTAAGGACTCAGAAGAAGTGTAAGAGGAATAGGCCTAGATGAAGTCCAGAAAGTGTGTTTCATGAACTATTAGTCGTTTTAGGGAAATGACAGAAAAGGAATTGACAACATCCTCTCAGGACTGTGAAGGCATGTACACCTATATATATATACCTATTAGCTTTGTTGCATCTTTCGGGGTCTTCATGAGATCAGTCTGTGTAGCCTGTTTTCTTGGTCATTGAAGTGAAATTGATAACTGCTAGTAGTGGCAAGCCCACCAAGCGTCCAATGCTGGGAAGTGGGGCAATCCCTGTCGTCAAAAAACGCCACAGTGGAGACGGGTACCATAAGGATTAGCAGAAATACTTCCTGAGCGTTTCGTAACTACTGATATCAACTTGCCGGCGTTACAGAGTCCTTCAACTCAACTTCCTCCATACCTAAAGTTACCTCCTCCCTTCCAAGGCAGATTGTGTTGCACTCGTCCTGTATTTAAGCTGTCCATTAATTCCACACCAGCCGTTCTCAGTGGCTTTACGAGGACAACTGTGTTATGACACCTGCAACAGTTGATACATTCAGCCTGTCTCATTTAAAAAAAAAAAAAAAAAAAAAAAAAAAAAAAAACTTTCGGGTGCTTCCCTTCACAGTCAGTTTAATGAGCTGTCTCCTCAGTCGAGCCTCTCTGTCTCCCTCCCTCCCTCCCTCTGTTTCTGGCTAAACTGTCTGCAGAAGTTTCTTGTCAAAGTCGTCTTCTTGTCCGCCTAACCTTGACTGCTTTCTAGTGTGGCTGTATTTTGTGTGTGTGTGTGTGTGTGTGGGGGGGGGGGGGGGTCTTTGGCCCAGTTTGAGTCTTTCTGTCCCTCTGGGAGAAGCACCATCTCCACATCATATTTTTAAACTGCTCTTCTCCTCCCCCCCCTCCACGCCCCCCCTCTCTCTGCATCTCCCCAAATGTCTTTCTGCTTCAGTCCTATGGGCTCCCAAGGGTAGTTCTCACTACCAGTAGAACTATCTTTATATCAATCTCGAAACCCATCGGCTGTCGGTGTACTGACCATTTAGCCTCTGGGGGCGATATTTCAGGGGTTCTGGTGTAGCCAGTGGATATCCGGGCCGAGTCTTCCTCTTCCATGCGCCGGGTCCGATTAGCAACTTGTGACTCAAGACTGGAGTTTGAGTTGAGAGACGGAATTTCTATTAACAGATATCTGCATATGAATGCTATACATTTATTTTATTTTAAAGCTACTAAAAAGCTGAATCGCAGATGGGTTTTTAAACCACAAAGGTACTCTGCTTTTCCACAAAAGCTCAATATGACATTAAAATCAGCTATTAAGGGCTCAGTGAGTGCATGGCTGGTTAGAGATGCACCTACATTTCCTGGCAGCATCAACCTCATCTTCCTTTCCCTTCGAGCCTGTTCTGCCCACAGTCTACCACACAGCTCCGTAACCTTTACTGTCCATCACTGAGTGGGAGACAAAGAGAGCATTGGGGGAAATCAAGCAGCAGATGAGGGGGAATAGAAAAAGGAGAGATGGATTTGAAGAACTCAGAGGGGAGGTTATTTAGATATTCATCACTGGAGTGAGTCTGGAGCTCCCCAGTGGTGGAGTAATAAGTCACCACCGCTGTTTGCTCTGGTTGGAAGAAGATAAAAAGCTACCAGGGAGAGCTGCAGTTGATCTCTGCACAAGCTTCACGGTAAGTTCCGACATGAAAGCGAGCCGATTAAAAATGGCAGGTGAAGGCGGTGTTCCCGCAAAGAAATCGTAATATAGCTGTAAATTTCAACAGTGTTGGGCGCAACAGTTTGCATGCGTCTTACCTAGTCATATCGACAACCTCCCCGCTTTGTGTCAGGTGTGTCTCATTGATGTTAATGTAGCGCACGGTGGGAAAAATGACATCACCCGGCACATCAAAACCCGGTCGCGCCGCCACGCCCCCGCACAAATCTCTGGGTTCTGAAAAACAAATGTTGGCCGGTATGGTGTAACGAGTTTAGTTGTTCATTCTCAAAATCTGTGTTAGCCGTTCACAAACGTTTTCATGAATATTTACCACCACCATCAATTTCAAGTATTCCTTTTGGCTTGAAATTTTTTACATTTGCCTTTGCATGAACTTTGGTAGACGCTCCATATTCATGCGCCATCTTGAAATACGTTAGCCGGTAAGGGACATACAGGACATACTGCTCCGCCTTTCACGTTTTCGCTGTCACATGATAAACTCACAGGTGCTGCTAATGCTGCTAATGGGTATCGTAGCTTCCCGGCCCCGGCAAGTTTGAAGAAGGAAACATGGAGGACCACACGTATTCAAAATCCATATTTCAGGAACAGGAGTCTTCTTTGCCCAGAAAAAGGAAAAGGATATTGAAAAGAGCAAGAGACCGGCTTTTTGAAGCGTGAAGGCTACCGTAGCTGTAATATGTACTTTAAACTGCATTAACTGCATGGCGCAAGAGAGTTGATTGCGATATATGATCTCAACGCTAGATGGGAGAAATTCCCACACATTGGACCTTTAAGCCCAGTGCATACTAACATAAAACCCAGTTCAAGGATAACCAAGCTGCAATCCTTAGCAATTAGAAAATGACTGTGTCTGGCCTCCCGGCCCCCCTGTGGGCACAAGCAGGTGTGGAAAATTGATGGTTGGATAAATGGCCTGAGTGGTGAGTGTACACCTTTTTTTCATATATCTGGACAGATGGAGGAAGCCAAAGAATGCCTTTAGCCATGTGTCTCAGCTGTAAGACATGATCTGAGTTGGTTAGGTGCCATCTTTGGGGAAGTCAATAGATTAAATGATTGCTCAGGATAGTTCTAATACAGCACAGAACATTTTACTGTACCAGCTGCACCATACAGTGTAAACACAGATTACCTCATGACAGTCCTATATTAAAAAAAACAATAATTGCCTAGAATACTGTGCTAAACTACTACAAGTGGTTTCAAAAGACTGCAGGTGCTTCCCCAGTCACCTGATCTAAACATCATTGGAACTTAATGGGAAATGATGGAGCCTAGAGGGCTTTTGCTGTGTAATTTCTCCATTCCCCTGTACCTCCCCACTGATCTGGGACTCGGAAGCGCGTGTAGGATTTTTAACCTCTTATTTAACCAGGCAAGCTGTTTAGGGCCCAGTCTTATTTACAGTAACCGCCCTGGGGGAGTAGTTGTAGAGAGAGAGTGGCTTACAAAACATTCAAACACTCATCAGTTGAAGTAGCAGTCAAATGCAAAAGTTCGCCTGGCTTTTTCTGGAGAAATGCTCGTTCGATAATTTAGGAGACTTTTGATGAGCCACAGGCAACATCAAAATTGCTCGACTCTAAATTGAAGACATGATTCTTAAGGCAGATGTGTGCTTAAAACTAAGTAGTTTGTACAAAGTGTAAGTGGGCAAACTGGAAGGCAGGTAAAAAGCCATCCGTCACAGAGAGGGGCAAATTGAGATAATCTTTTCAATGAGGATAATGGCGCACACTTTTGAGCAGCTTGTACTTGTCACGTGACGAAAGAGTGCTTGTAGTGGTTGAAAGAGAAGTTCAATGCTGCATACTTTCTCATCTCCGCACACCTTGCCAATTTCTGCATGCAAGTGGGCATGGTTGTCAGATCTGTTCCCGAAAGTTCAAAAATGTATGGATGCACCCCTACCTATTCCAACATTGAAAAGGTGTGAGGTGGTGGGGGTTTCAGATGCTGTTTGATGTTCTGACAAACACTTCATTTGATGTAAGTTTCTGCTGTTGGTCTATGCCAAAAGTCTTGGCTTTTGATACAGAAGGGCCTGAAAACCAAACAAACATGGACAACTCGCGAGACAAAGATAAGATCCTCGTTAAAGGTTATTTAATGGATTTAGTGCTATTATATTTAACAGTCGCCATCCAACAGCATCCATCCTCTATATTATACAGTATAAACATGATCTCACATTAGTATCTCGTGGAAACCAACTGATTGACAACGGGTGCTGTGAGTTATTATTTTTTGCTGAAATCTGATCAGTTGTGAAGCTGTCATCCAATCTATAACCCGTCTGTTCTGTGCAGGGTCACAGCACAGTATTAAGCAAATTAGTACACCTTATCCTTATCCCAGGGTACTGGTCAGTTATATCATATATTTTTGATATTTATGCAATCCTTTTGGAAGCTTTTTGATGGCTTATTTTAATTTTAATTCAACCATGTGCTGTGTATTCTTATTTTTGTAGACTGCTGTTTAGGGTTACCAGTGGGAGGGAGAGATGGATGGATGGATGGATGGATGGATGGATGGGTAAAAACACATACTCAGTTGCTACATGCCACAGACAGACAGACTTAAACACACGCACAAATATGTGAACACACACACACACACACACACACACACACTCTAACCCTAAATAAACAACACAGCTCTTTACTGTCAGATTTATAGCATGCCTCCCTAGTAGCATTTCCCTGACGGAGAGAAAATCATGATATGACTGATAATGATTTCCCATCTTGTGTGTGTGTGTGTGTGTGTGTGTGTGTGTGTGTGTGTCACAGATCATCATCTTTTAAAACGGCAGATGTCGGCATCTTTTTGCTTACAGCTAATAACTGGCCTGAATAAAACTTTATTCAATAGATGAAATGACTCAGGTAAACAGAGCTGCTGTGTCTGTCTGCGCGCTTGTGTCGGAGTGTGCGCCGGGCGAGCGAATAAAATAAAGGAGGTCAGGTGAAATTGTCATCGATTTATGGCCGGCGTCTGAGGAATGAAAAAACCATTTACTATGGAAGCCCATTAGTAATGTATGCATATCTATATGTGTGAGGGGAATAGAAGAGAGAGAAAGATGGTGGAGGGACAGCACATCATCACTTATATGGCTCCTCCATTAGCCTGAGTGCTTCCGTGACAACGTGATGGCGGTCGCCCAGACAACAGGGTCACCGTAGTTATGAACACACCCGTCTGCTGATGTCAGCGTAGCAAAGTGGGTCCCGAAGTCCCACTTGGGATTCACCTACACCCACCCTCAGCTTGGGCAGGGCAACTATCTGGGATCTGAGAGGTTTTTGACCTAATCAATAATGAAAGAAGGGATGATGGGAAATGAAGGAAAGAGCTCGAATGAGAGAGTGAAGGAGAAAGACTGGAGGGAAATGGCGAGTGGCTGAAAACAAACTAGACAGAGAGCGACGGAGAGCCCTCCCAGGAGAGTTGTTTCCAATACAGCACAGTTACAATACAGGCCCATTTTCCGAAAAGGCATCTCAGTGGTCAAACAATCTGTTCAATTATAAACCAATAGACTGAGAAGTGACTCGAGATGTGTTTGTGACTCGGCTCATTTTTACCGTAACTCAGGGGTCAAATGGATTGTAAAGTAAAGTATAGAAAAAAGTATAGTAGTGAAGAGAGGGAAGAATTACCGAGTGCTGGAGCACTGAAGATTTATGTGTGGATGTGGATGTTCCAGACCAACCGTGACAATATTGTTGGTGGAGAATACGACTATACTCCCCTCCTTCAAAAAAACAAAAAACTTGGATTTGAAAGATCATTTCTGCTGCCAACAATTTTCAGTTTTTGTTCCCCCTCTGTGATTAAAAAAAAATCTATTCCAAATCACGTTTGGCTAAGCTGAAGGAAATGGAGCCTTCCTCTGTGACGTTTCATCCGTCTTGCTCCGTTTGCTGATTTATTCTTGTTTACTCCTCATGCAGGGATACAAATCCTCCACTAATTAGTAAAAAGGTCAATTATTTTTTTTTTTTTGTTGACAAGTCCAGACATATTGACTTTGGCTTATTAGCAGAGGACAATAAAAGGTAAGAAAGGATGAGTTGTAAATCAGGACTACCCTGAAAATGTTTTTAGTCACAACAGGGATAGGGATGTCCATCTGTCCACTATATTGGAAGGACTGCCATGGAATTTTGGGTTACACTTTACTTGAAGGCACCTACATAAGAATGACATGACACTGTCATGAACGTGTCATAAACATTATAAACAAGTTATAAACGTTTATGACATAACGCTTCTTTTAGCAAGTGTCATTCGGTTTTTGTCATGACAAGTTAGGGTTAGAGTTGGGGTTAAGGTTAGGGGTTAGGGTTAGGATTCATGTGTCATGACTGTGTCATGACAGTGTCATGTCACTCTCATGTAGATACTCCTACTGTATTTGGTGATCTCAAACAATAATTGACCCGCATCATTAGGTCAAAATTGTAATTGCAGCAGGCAGGGTCCCACAGGCAATACCATCTATATTTCAAAAGCTGCAGAGCTGCTTTAGACTTGTGCCTGCTTCTTTGAAGATCAATAGTGGAGGGGGGTGGGGTAAGATGGGTGGTGGGTAAGGGGAGAAGGTTGGACGTAGAGGCCAAGGACTGGAGGGAAGAGATGGATTGGGGAATATGACGTATAATGAATAGAGGAGCATGGTAGCGAAGGCAGCAGCAAATCACGGCTGATCATAATCACCAGATGCAGGAAGCAGGATCAAGTGCTTGTGAAGCCGTTCTGCCAGGAAAATAACGCCGCACATACAGTATAGCTGGTATCACACAGTGCTGCTCAGCAAATTACCAAAGCGCTTGAATGGAAATGATGCCTCACTTATCTACTGTCCCGTCATTGTCTACTAATACCCCCTCGACACACTGAGCATTTGCGAGGGCATAGATTTCAGACAGGGTTTTTCAAAAGATAATTTCCTGCATGTCTCTTTGTCCGTAACGTTGTTTAGTACAGTGCTGTGAACCCTAGGCCTTCAGATGTCAGTCTCGCCATGTGACTCATTCCAAGCAGCACAAATAATCAAATAAGAGTTATGGGAATAAACAAACTATTAAGATTAATGTACAATTTGATGTGGTGTTGTGATAGCTAATTACTTCCTTTTATGGTTGGCCCTAATGCCTTGTGCCTTTAGTCATTCAATTATACTTCCTACAGAGTAAGACTTATCATCCTCTGCAGTGAGTAAGACCTTTTTATTTTCACTGGAAATGGAAAATGTTAAGTGGTTAAAATGTCAATGCTGATATTGGAAGCCAACTATTGACTTTAGTCCGTCCTTTGAATATGATGACATAACCTTTTGAAGGACCTGCATCACTTGCACTGCATCAACAATAATACCGCTTTAGATGTCTTGCTATTTATTATGTTTTTGAATTCTTTATTCCCTGACACATGGTAGATTTTTTTTTTTTTTTAAGAAAGTTTTCATAATACACTGAAACAATGTTTGCTCTTAGTTACAGGTGTTATTGAACTGATAAAGTTTCTGGTTGGTAATGTGCATGTTGTGAGTTTGTCAGTATCTGTCCTTATTAGAATTGATGTAGTTATTAGGGGCGCACGATTCAGAAAATGTCACGATTCGATTCAAAAATGATTCTGTTAAAAAAAACGATTCACAGTATGTAAATGTAGTTACTTTTTGTGTGTGTGTGTGTGTGTGTGTGTATATATATATATATATATATATATATATATATATATATATATATATATATATATATATATATATATATATATATATATATAGTACAGGCCAAAAGTTTGGACACACCTTCTCATTCAATGTGTTTCCTTTTTATTTTCATGACTATTTACATTGTAGATTCTCACTGAAGGCATCAAAACTATGAATGAACACATATGGAATTATGTACTTAACAAAAAAGTGTGAAATAACTGAAAACATGTCTTATATTTTAGATTCCTCAAAGTAGCCACCCTTTGCTTATTTTTGATAACTCTGCAAACCCTTGGTGTTCTCTCAATGAGCTTCATGAGGTAGTCACCTGAAATGGTTTTCACTTCACAGGTGTGCTTTGTCAGGGTTAATTAGTGGAATTTTTTTCCCTTATTAATAAAAAAAGCAAAGGGTGGCTACTTTAAAGAATTTAAAATATAAGACATGTTTTCAGTTATTTCACACTTTTTTGTTAAGTACATAATTCCATATGTGTTCATTCATAGTTTTGATGCCTTCAGTGAGAATCTACAATGTAAATAGTCATGAAAATAAAGAAACGCATTGAATGAGAAGGTGTGTCCAAACTTTTGGCCTGTACTGTGTGTGTGTGTGTATATATATATATATATATATATATATATATATATATATATAGATAGATAGATAGATAGATAGATAGATAGATAGATAGATAGATAGATTTGTTTGTTATTTTAACATCCTGTTATGATGTATGTGTATGTTGTGTGTGTTGTCTGTAAGCTACTCTGACCTTGAATTTCCCCTTGGGGATCAAGAAAGTATCTATCTCTGTCTGTCTGTCTGTAATATGATTGCAGTAGACATACAATTTAAAAAAAAAAAAAAAAATAGATTTTTGAATCGGTAGAGCTTGAATCGCGACTTGAATACAAATCGTTTTTTTTTGCACACAGCTAATAGTTATAGATTATAGATTACCTTGGTAGAAGTGGTGTTACAGTATTATCGAAAAGACATGTCATGCTCACACATTGCACAAGTTATGGATGTTGCCATGGTGTCATCGCTGTATCATGATGCTTAGTGGTGGAATGTACATTTACTCAAGTACTGTACTTAAGTACAAATGTGAGGTACTTGTCCTTTACTTGATTCTTTTTTCTCCATGCCACTTTCTACTCCACTACATTACAGAGAAATATTGTACTTTTTATTCCACTACATTCATCTGACAGCTTCAGTTACTTTACAAAACACATGTAGTTTATAAAATACAATGTTTTGTTATAAATTAAACTACCCAACAATATAAAATCGGCTAAAATAGTTAGCCGATTAAACACAGAACTATTTTGATTGTTTCCAGTTTCTAAAATGTGAGGATTTTTCTGCATTGGATACTTTTAATACTTTAAATACATTTTCCCCATGATTTTACTTAAAGCTATAGTGCGTAGTTTCTGTCGCCCCCATGAGGAATTCTAAGTAATGACAACATCACTGGTGGCAATCTTCTGTACATAGCCATACTGAGAAATCCAGAGAGAGTTGTGTGGAGCTTAATTAGCTTTGTAGCAACTCATTTGGCAATGGCTTGAATGTAACGGACGTTTATTAATATAAAAAAAAGTTACGCACTAAAGCTTTAAGTAACATTTTCAATGCAGGACTTTAACTTGTAACAGAGTATTTTTACAGTATGGTATTAGTACTTTAATAAAGCATCTGAATTCTTCTTCCACCACTGGTGATGCTCAGCACAACCCCTGAAAATCTTGTCTTTGCTGACCTCCACTGGTTTAACTTTTTCACTCTGCTGGTTAAACGGGTTGACACAGTGGCTAGTAGCAATGGTAGTGGGTTAGCTATACATGGGTGTACAGCTCACATGGGGCTAGTGTGGATTTATGAGCTGATGTATAAGGTTGTGTTCAGATCGCCCCACTGACAATGAGACTCTTTGAAACATGCTATTGCAAGGTATTGCAATGCCTGGAAGATAGCACCATGGGACATGGAGTTGGTATCAAAATGAATAATAGGCGGTATTCTTGCATTGTTATGATTGGTCTTGGTGGGCCACAGCTCTTGCTGAATTTACAATATGCTTTAGGTCATTTATCTACACCAATATCCCTGGAGGGAAATGATATCACGCCAATGAAAGGAGCATTATTCAGTGTGCTTTCAGAATGGACCCGATCTCTGATAACCAATCCATTGAACCAGTCATTGAACGCAGGAATATGCATATGAATTGGAGAAAGAAGTTCAGACATGACGTGAGCACACACACATCAAAAATGTGTATGTGTCTGAACACTCGGTGGGAATTCATGGGAGTGTTTGTGTCTGTCTTTGCAGTTTCCCACCGTTTCTGCATGTGCGTGGGTGCATGCACGCGTGTGCACGGGTATGCCTTAACTCATTGCAGAGTGGATGGTTATGCTCTCAAACAGCACAGTCTGGTTGCATAGCAACAGACTTACTCCACTCCCCTCTTCTTTTTCTTCTTCTTTCTCTTCTCTTCTTCCGTGCGAGCGTTTGAACTACAGTGTAACCTGAAAACATTCTTAAGGCTGTCACACACTCACAACTGAGTGTCCCGCCTTGCCTAAACGACACTGCAGCATGCGTGTGTGTGTGTGTGTGTGTGTGTGTGTGTGTGTGTGTGTGTGTGTGTGTGTGTGTGTTAGTGTCTCTCTGTGTGTGTTAGTGTGTGCCATCTATGGATTACACAGAGCTGAACACATGAAAGAGGAAGAGAGAGGAAGAAGTCCTCCTCTCAGCTCTGCAGTATCACTGACGGTCTAAATATTGATGTTTTCACTCTGAATATCAGTGAGAGCTTTAAAGTCTGCCCTGCTCTTAAACAGTAGTTTTTTCATCTTTCATCTTTCTTTCTTGCTATCTCTTCCTTCATCCTCTCATAACCCCCTTATCTCTCCTACATACACACAGTCTCTGCTTGCACAGCAAAGTGGGAATTCTGCAAGTCTTGACAATCACATTACCCCCACCCCGTCCCCCCTGCTCCCTCCCCACCTTTCCTCTGGCCTAGATAGAAAAATATGCAGAACTTCTTCATTTACCCCTGCAGCTAAAGTAGTACACTAGATAATTCACAGTACTAACAGATGCTGCAAAACAGAGCTTTATCATTCACTTGAGTGCTGTAATAGCCTCCTGATGTTTGCGCTGTCACCGGATAAGATGCCCCTCTGATGTATGGATGTGTGTAACACATGCAGCCTCCTGGCGTCATCTCCATATTGAACAGTAATCATGACACGGAATATAATCATGGACACAATTCAGAACAGCAAACCCACATAACTATAGCTCCATATCAGGTGTGTGTGTGTGTGTGTGTGTGTGTGTGTGTGTGTGTGTGTGTGTGTGTGTGTGTGTGTGTGTGTGTGTGTGTGTGTGTGTGTGTGTGTGTGTGTGTGCATATGTGCAGTTTTATGCATTCGACAATATGAGAAGATTGGATCTGGATAAACACAATCGTAATGTGGTATCTCACCGTGCAGCCAGCAGAGAGCTTGTTATTACCCAGTAATCCAAACATTAATAAAAAGTTAAATCCTGCCAGAGGAAGGCAAAACAAAGCAGGATTGGTGAAGTGCTGTCAGCCACACTGCTCTCTGCATAAAGGCAGCCACTCTAGATAAAAGGCACTTTGTAACCTCTGTATTAAAATGTTGTTGTTTTAATGATTCAACATATTGCAACATCAACACGTTGCCTGCTGTACGCAAGATTGTGTGTTACGTTTGGTCATCATAATTATGTTTGGTTATGTTTATGATATCCAGCCTTTCCCACCATGAGAAACGTACCGACATAATAACGTACTCTCTCCAAAGTGGTTATTAACATGTTCAATTAATGCTGATATGAAATGAAGAGAAACAACCAGAGCAGCAGATGTTTATTCTTATTTGAGTGACTTGAGTGAATTTTCAAATGTGTTATTAAAGTGTCTGAAATCAATATTTGTAATATTAATAATGAATCATACAACTACTTGTTTGTGAAAGTGGTCACTCGAAGTGATGAACCCACAGAGAATTATAACCTGACTCAGTTCCTTCAATTTTACAGAGCCTTATCGCATCTCGCTTGTTTTGGTGTTCCGGCCCACAATTTTACTGTTTTGGTCCACTTTCACTTCTCTCATTAAAGCCGTTTACAGCTGCATCAGGCAGCTCTTTTCAGTGGAAAAGCTCTAAAAACCAACTGTGCCCTACCTGCCCAGCAACAAACAGCGGACAGTCAAAGTAAGCAACTAGCTGATAAACATAAAGGAGCATTAAGCATCTAAAGAGCCAGGTATTTCCCTCAGGAGTTGGAAGAGAGCAAAGTGCAGCTAAAAGAAGGGGGGGAATACAGCTTGCTAACAAGTTTGCCACATATCAAACTAGAGATAATAGTCTTGTGTTTACAGCTTGTTTCTTTTGCCACCAAGGGGCCCAAAAAAAGCTGTCATTACAGGTTTAATA
The DNA here is from genome assembly GCF_004354835.1 of Perca flavescens. Classification (NCBI taxonomy): domain Eukaryota; kingdom Metazoa; phylum Chordata; class Actinopteri; order Perciformes; family Percidae; genus Perca; species Perca flavescens. The sequence continues at coordinate 7,420,481 of NC_041345.1, read as the reverse complement.
CATTTTCTGTAATTCCTATAATAATTTCAGACCTGGGACTACCTTTAGCTCACCCGGTAGAGCGTGTCCTTGGCAGCGCCCTGGGCTGCATATCTCTCTGTCTCCTGTTCTGTCATTCTTCAGCTGCTCTAATAAGTAAGTAAGTAAGTAAAGTTTATTTATATAGCACTTTTCACAGATAGAAATCACAAAGTGCTTTACAGTAAATTGGAATATGATAAACAGAAAACATAAAAATACAAGGAAAACATAGGTACATAAAATCAGGCCGCCATAAAAGCCCTTGTCTAACTAAAAGCCTGTTTGAATAGCCAAGTCTTCAACTGCTTTTTAAAAGAATCAACAGCATTTAAACAGCATAAAGAGAGCAACAGTGCATTCCACAGCCAGGGTGCCACTGCCAGTGTCAAAGTCAATAAAAGCGCTAGATAAATATTCACATATTGTTAATCTTTAAAGCTGCCAGTTAAATGTTTTTGTATAACAATGGATGAAATGGCTTTGTGTAATGTGAAAGGTGTCGATCATCGTAACGAATCCACAGAGAATTAAAACCCCACTCTCCAGTTCCCCTCAGTCCTACGGAGCACTTTAGCGTCTTTCAGATAATCGTTTTGGCTTTAGATCCACAAATAGGCAACTAATTGGAAACACGTTCGCCATATCAACTGTATAAGGTGACAATACTGTAATGTCAATGTTGCATTAACAGCTTTTTGCGCTCTAAAAATCAGTCGATGCAGTTTTAAAGTACTCTGCAGTCTTGTTTGTCTTCTGCGCTCAAAAAGTTGACGTCCTGATATTTGTACGTATTTGATTTGTTTGTGTTCCATCAGCACAATTACAAACTAACTAGGGCTTGGAAACAAAATTCACATAGATTTAGGAGTACGTAATTCTGCTCCTGCGTTGAGATTTTCATGGTGAAGCGAGTTGAAATACATGTGAATCCTGTCTCTTTAAATTTAGCGAACCATGAATCATCTGACTGTTTAGGAAAGCAAATGAGAACCAGTCCAGGTGGCAGTTTAATGACCACGGTGCAGTTTGTTATGCCAGGCTTTCTAAGCATGAGGAACTGTTGGCTCGTAGAGGCTGACATCTGTCCAAACCTTGTTTGTGGAGGGTGTTTGCAGAGGGTGGGTCAGATCCACAGTTAAACTGCATCACCGTGGCCCTCATTTACAAAACGAACGTACGACAGAAAACCAGCGTAAAACCAGCGTAAAACCAGCGTACGGTCATTTCCACGCAAAGCCCCGCATTTATCAACATGGATGAGAGTGGAGGCTACGATCCAATCTCACGTCAAGTTTAAACTCATGTACGCAAGTTTTCGAGTCAGTGTGGACTTGCGGTGCAGCATATAATCAGTTTAACAGGAGAAGACATCAGTTGATCACTTATTGTTAATGGCAGATCTGGCTCTTTTTAGAGGACCTCTATGCGCCGATACAACAGTGCACACGTATGCACACGGGTCACGGTGGAGCGCTCCATCGGATTGATAAAGGGCTGATGGCTCTGTTTTGCATCAGCGGGGGGGGGGACCCTACTATACATGCCGGAAAAGTCTGCAACATTGTTTTAGCCTGTGGGGTTCCGCACAACATCGCGCAGGAAAACAGGGTGCCATAAGATGGAGCCAATGACCCAATGCCCAGAGAGCAGTGTCCAACACAGCCCCAACTGAACGAAGGAAACAGGATATTAGTCCTCGCTTTTAAAAGGTATAGTGTTATGTTTGGCAATGGTATTCAGTACAGGAAACATGACGATGCACAACATTTTTATTTATTTTTCAGGTTTTTCGTTTATCTTTTACAGTAAAGTGTCGTTAATGGCCACAAGTGAACGATTTATTTCTGCCATTGACCAACCTGTTTTGGCTTGTTTTTCCAGCCCCTCTGCTGTCAGGAGACAGGGTCGGGGTGGTGATCCAGCACTGGGGGGCGGAGGACACACGCTCACCCTCACACCTCACGGTTGCCTGGCTCTGACTCATGAAAAAAACATGAGTAAAATAAAAGACACTGCATAAACTCCGCTACTGTGGGATTATTTAAATATAGGTAGATCTACATGTAGGCCTAAGAGATTGCAATATAAGCCTGTATATTAGGCTACTATTAGGACTATAGCATACATATGTCAAGGATGTATAAATTAAATAAACTTCAGCTGGAGTCTGATTTACTACGGCAACACTGTTGACCGCATCTGTGATCTCTTTTCATTCTGAATTCTTTCGATAGCCTGTAATACCAGATTTCAGGCTGCCAAATAGTACACGTTAGTGCAAATTAAACTGAGGTATCAGTTTCAGTCTCCACCTCTGAAAAGTGCTGCTTCTTAGCCGGATTACATCTCGCCATGTAGTAAATTGTAGGGGCGAGGCCACAAAACCGAGAATATATTGGGGCGCAATATTTAAATTGCGATTGTTTCCATCCGCTGCATTTATGAACGTACAACCATTCTTACACTCAATCACACGTGAAGCCTGTTGCAAGAGGATTTCTGTGCTGGTTTCTACGATAGATTGATAAATGAGGGCCAGTGTGATTGTAAGAGGTCGGGGAGAAGATACCATTCGCTAACTGTGCCATCCTCGCCAGGTAAATGATGCTCTACACAACGCTGTGGAGCTGGAGCTTTATGAGGTGAAGCAGGCCTATCTGCTGTGATTTCAACATGTTTGATCAAATCTAACGTTAAATGGCTCATGTAGTCAGAATAGCACCTCCATTAGCATGAACGCACATCTTTTGGCTCAGTGGCTTCTTGTTCTTCATAACTGTAAATCTTTAAATGGCTGTTAAGGCCTTTTGTTATATTGTACTTATATGGCAAGGGTGACTTTAAACCTCTCCTCGCATCACAAACAGCATCCCTGCTCTGAGAGTAGAAGGCGTGAAAAGGGGGACAGATGACAAAAAGGGAGAGAAGGAAGCAAGGGTGATGTAACGAGAGGAGGAGAAGGAGGAGGAGGAGGAGCCGGAGGAATGGTCACTTCAGCATTTAAACTTCTCTCAAACATTCTTGGCCTGGCTGACAGGATAGGATAGTCCCTCTGTGTCCTCGGTTTGTCCACAGCTGTCAACACGAGCCACCTTGCAAGCAACTTGCACTTAAATTACAAAACCGTTTTGGGCCCAGAGTGTTTTCGCACTGCACTTTGCAGAGATCATATGTCAAACACTGTCCAGCATTGTGACTTGAATCTCTGAAGGCAGCAAGCAAGTCATGACATGCTCTGTTGCTAGAAGCTTTTGGGGGGAAAAAATCTAGCAATTAGGTGACCAGTTTGGCCACAAGGGGTGTCCGTATCAGTTGGTTGTACCCTAGTATCACTTTGCCAGACCTTCCTTAACAGCGCTGCAGAGGAGGGTCTGGCTCGTCAACACAGCATTCCGGGATGGGAGAAAAACATGCTCTGGTTTATTGGCATTTCTTTTAACCAATCACAATTGTCATGGACGGTGCTAAGCGCCGGTTAGAGCCAAGGTGTGAAACGTGTACGTTCAGAAGTTGTTTTAGTCGTGCGACAGAAAAGTCAGATTGGACAGATAGTCTAGCGAGCTGTCTGGATTTACCCTGCAGAGATCTGAGGAGCAGTTAACCATAGTCCTCATAAATCGACCAGAGTTTAAAATTCCAACACAAAGAAAGCGGAAGGTAACGGACATCCGGCGAAAAGAATGTGATCCGGCTGAAATTTTCGGCAGCAACGGAGCAATCCCGTAAGTGGAACGTCGTGCATATAGACAAGTTGTACCCTAGTCTCGCATTGCCAGACTATCTCCACCGGAATAGGAGAAGAAAACCGTCTGGGTTGTTTGTATTTCTTTAAACCAATCGCAATCATCTTGGGTGGCGCCAAGCCTCGGACCCATCGACGGTGCCTCTGCAAAATAGTGTTAGGAAGGAACTTGTTTTGGTGGAACATTTGTACCCCGCAAAAAAGAAAACGCCACATACAATATTAAATGAAGTTAACTGTTCAAACAATACAGTAACGTTAGCTTTTTAAATTAGCTGGATACATGGTTAAATGTAATTTGCTCTTACCATCTCTTGTCGCTGTGCATACTTTGTCCACAGCAATCCCCAGCAATCGGTCCCAAAAAGGTCCCAGTTAGAGAGTAAATGCCGTAAACATAAACACATATATTTGTTAATCTTTAGCCTACAATCATTCCCTGAAAGAACCAAGCGGGCCTGCCTTGTTGCACGATCCAAATTTTCTTCAAAACTTTTTAGGTTGTCGCTTGCTAGCTCGAAATCTGTTGTTGTTTCGTGAAGCGAACGGAGTCTGAGAATGGCAACACACAGAGCGGAACCCCCATTTGGGCACATCTGTGCTGCGTTCTGGCTGCGTTCCGGTTTTGTTCCATCCTCCGCCATGCTGGTGGAATATCAAGCATTGACTTGAATGGCCGCGGTTGGTCCCGCAGCCCCTTCCGGAACGCAGGGTGGAAAAAAAGGGGTAAGGTGAGTGACATCCCCGGATGTCAGGTAATTATCCTGGAAATGCACTTCCATGGCTGTACCCTAGAGAGTCTGGGGGGCCTGATCGAGAGTGTTATCATCAAGGTGGGTCTTGTTCAGATAGAGTGCAGGTTCACAGTCATGTTGAACTGACATTTGATGAAAAGTGGAATGTAAATCAGCAGATTATAAAAAGATAAAAGCAAGAGGAGCAGGAAAGGAGAGTCGATGTTGATGACAGGTTTTTATGAAAGGCAATAACCGAGTGCACCAATTGTGTCTCGCCTACAGCACGTAAAAAGTCAGGAACTGTACTTGTTGCTGCCAGTGTGATGACACTTTGTCACTAGTAAAAAATAAAAGAAAGAAAAAAATAAATGCCGCCTTGAAAAGTCAATGGTGCAGTTAGTGTCAGGAACGTTTCTAATACCTGGAGTTATTGAGTAGTGTTTGGTCGGTGTAGTAGTGCCTTGATCCATATTCATCAGCCATTATCTAATCCAGACACAGTGATGGCTCCTCATGAATTAAACATAACCGAACTCTGGCTCATTTAACACAACTAAAGCTAAGCCGGTGTGTTAACTCAAATAATGCGCGTTAACCACTTCAACTAATTGATAGTCTGGCATCAATGAAATGATCAAAGAGAATTTTAAGGATAAAAGGAGGCCCAGGCTGCGCTATTAAGGACAATGTTTGGTTCAGCGGGTGTCAGTTGTCACTGTCAGATCTGAATACCGTGAAAAACACGAGATCGTTCCATCCCAACTCGTCAGCTAGAGAGTGAGGAACAGCTCACTAGTTTTTTTCAGCGTCTGCACTGACAGCTCATGGTGCCAAGTATGTTACTCTTTTAAAATCCAAATAATGCAATTTTCTAGTCATTGTTTTAATATATGAACACGTTTTCAGATGTGGTCTGTGTTTTTAATCAAAACTGTATACCAGTACCATGTGGCTCATTTTTAGTTGTCCAAAGCCTTGAATAGCCTAGTATATAAGTATATATACAGTATATATACAGTAAATATATAAATATGAATAGCCTAGTTAAATACAAGTACATAGACACATAAACATGAAGTGTGTGTATATAATGTACTGAGATCAATCCATTTTGTGTTTTACTAATAGCATACAAATAAAAAAAGCACAGCAGCACTTTGAATACAAACAATAAGGGGAATTATAAACCTGCCACTCAACTAATAATAGGTTAATCACCTCGCCTGTTGTATTGATTCTTTGTACCCTGTAGCTACTTGTAGGTCCAGACACTTGTAATCATACAGTTCTTTGTGTGCTGCGAGTTTGTGTCCCCAATTTATTCAGTTCCAAATTTGAGGGGACACCACGTTTCAGTCTTTATTGATTTACCAATTATTCTAATTGATTCCATTTCAGATACATGTGTTTAAAAGATGTATAACCCTATTTTAGAGTAAACCTACTTCTGGTATTGGAAGAGCTGAAAATCCTGATGGGGGCATACTGTGACTATACTCTGTGTGTGTGTGTGTGTGTGTGTGTGTGTGTGTGTGTGTGTGTGTGTGTGTGTGTGTGTGTGTGTGTGTGTGTGTGTGTGTGTGTGTGTGTGTGTGTGTGTGTGTGTGTGTGTGTGTGTGTGTGTGTGTGTGTGGTAAGGAATCATAGCATTTTCAGCTGTTAGACTAAAGAATTCAGGACTAGTTGGAGGACAGAGGGATGGATGTGGGGGTGAATTAGTATCCATGATTGTGAAAGGCCATCTCCTGTGATATATTTGTCTCAGCATCAGGTCTGTGTACCCGTTCTATTCAATACGTGAGCAAAAGAGCTGCAGAAATGATGGGACAGAATATACACCGAAAGAAAGGCAGGTTTTGTATCCAACACACCCACAACATGACTGCTCATTTTTCTTTCCCTTCCTATCGCTCCATTTCCCTCTTACATTGTCCTCCACCTTCAAAATGATTATTGCATGCAGTATGAATTTCATTTCATCTAGCAGCTGGTTATTTGCTTCAGAGACATCATCCTCGTCTTGTCAGCAAACATATGTTCGTGCGTGTGTATGATTTACACAGTATAAAAGCAGGAACATATGAAACAGAGGATAAGAAGTTAATGGGTAGCTAGCTTGATAGTAAACAGAGACATTAAATGTGTGTGTGTGTGTGTGTGTGTCTGTGTGTGTCTGTGTGTGTCTGTGTGTGTGTGTGTGTCTGTGTGTGTCTGTGTGTGTTTTGGGTAAGGAATCATAGCATTTTCAGCTGTTAGACTAAATAATTCAGGACTAGTCGGAGGACAGAGGGATGGATATGGGGGTGAATTAGTATCCATGATTGTGAAAGGCCATCTCCTGTTATATATGGACAGAGGGATGTGTGTCTAAAGTCTAGTATATTTTTCATGGGACAAATAATGCTCATGGTTTAGTGCTACCATATGTAGATGTAGTTATGGTAATGTCTACAAAGTGGCATCCATTCATGTTGTTACTATATTCCCAAGTCAAGAACAATAGCAGCAAATGTAATAGACACATCCTGCTGGGTTTATACGGAGAGGTATGCTGACCCGTATACAGGACTGATCATGCATTCTCTCTCTCTCTCTATTTCTCTCTCTCTCAAGACACAAACATTAACTCTGTGTTGTCATTTTCCAACCAAAAAGAAATTTCCACCATCACTCCATCTTTGTCTCTTTCCACTACGTCCATCATTATTACCTTCCCCCATCCTCTCCTCCTTTACGTCATCCCTCATCTCTGTTCAGTTAAGCTCCATTCAATGCTAGCACTAAGAACAAATGAGCATGTACTGCCAAGGCTTTTGTCTTTATCACTGATTGATGAAAACACAAATTATGATAACGAACACAAATCAGCAATCATAAATCACTTAAATATAATTGTATATGCTCGCTCTGCTCGCTTGCTTATATGACCACATCTCCTCCCTGCTTCAGGTGTTATTTGTTATTTGAGTGTGTGTGTGTTCTCTCGTGTTTTTTATTTTACATCACCTGTGCCCTCTCTCTCTTGCTCGTACTGCAAAACATTGATATCGTGCGCAACATGAAAAGAGAGAACAATTTCCCACAACACTTGCCATTTAAATTGAATCAGGAAAGCAATAAATCAAACATTATGTTTATGTTTTTGAGAATAGCAGCGTCTTTTTCATACTCAACCCATTTCCCCACCCTCTTTTATCCAGAGCTCAGTGCAGTCCTTTAAAGGATAGGTTTCTGAGTTGTATTATTTTGTTTTTGCTCTGGCCCCATATTAGCTTTGGCTGAACTTTAAAATGCATTTTTCACCAGAATGTGAACTGTTAATTTTGTCCCTTATCTTAACAGTGTTACAAAGTATTGTTTTAAGATAGACTTTAAAACAATCCGAACCTATCCTTTAAAAAAAAAAAAAAAAAAAAAAATTAAGGTTTCATTCATATTTGATTTCCTTTTCTCAAAGTCAAAGAGTCTTAAACCCACGGCTTAATTTGAGCTGGAACATGTTCCGGCACCTCCGACGTTGGATCCGGAACCTTTTTTTATTGGATCCGGAACCTCCTGTGTCACCAGGAAAAATGAATCGCCTAAATGAAAAAAATAAACTACTGTTTGTGTAAGTGTTCAATGTTGTTATCTGTTTTGTTAGTCTTTATTCCCCATTGAAGTTCCACAAAAATCTTGTGTTTGCATTTTCGATGCGTTTTGAGGTGAATTTTCCAGGTAAGATGGAGGGGGGAGAGGGACGGAGGGAGGGGAGACACTTCAACAGCATGGCGCTGCACTTCTAGTGACACAAGCGCTTGTGCTGCTTGAGATTGTTGTTATAGCCTTGTTTCAGTCAAGGGAAAAATGTCTAAAAGACAACAAAGTTTGCTTAACTTGTTCAAATATGCTGGCCAGTCGGATCCCAAACAAGCAAAAAACGTTTCTGCCGATCAAGAATGTGCCGTGCACGGTGGTTTTTTTGGTTAATTTAATAGTCCGATGGATAATTGCTTCTTGTGAAAACGATTGTTGCAGTGTATTTGATTTATTATTTTTTATTATTTTTTTATTTTTTTTACATTTCGCACCGATGCAGTGCGTGTTCTGAAATAAAAATAAACATTGCCCTGATGTACACACAGCGTTGTTTAGGTTTTTTTTAGTCAGAGAAGCTACGTAGGCAGTGTCATTTTTTTTTTTTTTTTTTTTTTTTTTTTACCTCCAACCCCCGTTTTGAGTCGCCGGATCCACCCCCCGTGCTCCGGGATCTCCCACTTTACAAATTAAGCACTGCTTAAGCCACTTGCACATACAGTACATATTCTCACCTTCTTCATCTATTCTTTTCCCCTGCATCTTCAGCTGCCCATACTTTGTCTCATCAGATAAGACCTTGATGTTCTAGTTAAGACACAAGTACTTTGCGTTTAAAAAAAAAACCTTGGCTTTCAGTTGACATGATTGTACAGAACAGCCTGCATTGAGTGCAACAGTGAATGACATTACCTTAACTGACCGAGTGGCCTGATAACATGAATGAGATCCTTGGTGCTACAAATAGAAAATAAGAAGCGATAAGAGGAGTTTCAGTAAGATGTATAGAGGAAGAGATTGACAGGGTGAGAAGGATTCACAAATCCCACACTGCGGAAGGAATTTTTGCCAGAGAATTGAGTCTAAGAACTCCCAAACCTGAACTAAATGAGAGCAGAAAGCAGATTATTGGGGCTATACAGTGACAGATGCTTTTTCCTTTTTTTTCCCCTGAGAATTGAAACACACCATTGGAACTTAAAGGTCCCATGGCATGAAAATTTCACTTTATGAGGTTTTTTAACATTAATATATGTTCACCCCAGCCTGCCTATGGTCCCCCAGTGGCTAGAAATGGTGATAGGTGTAAACCGAGCCCTGGGTATCCTGCTCTGCCTTTGAGAAAATGAAAGCTCAGATGGGCCAATCTGGAATCTTCCCTTTATGACATCATAAGGGGAAAGGTTACCTCCCCTTTCTCTGCTTTGCCCACCCAGAGAATTTGGCCCACCCATGAGAAAGAGAGAGACATCATGGCTTGCAAACAAGCAAAGCATGGCCGTTGGTCAAGGCCACACCCCCCACCCTCCACCTTGCCCCCCCTTCTCTCGTCCTCAATAGCTACAGACACAGTGTGGGACTGGCTCTAGTGGCTGTAATTCTGCACCAAGGCTGAAGTCACCAAGAAGCTCAGTCATCCGTGAGGAGCTCGGAGTAGAGCCGCTGCTCCTTCGCGTCAAAAGGAGCCAGTTGGTGGTTCAGGCATCTGGTAAGGATGCCCCCTGGGCGCCTCCCTAGGGAGGTGTTCCAGGCACGTCCAGCTGGGAGGAGGCCTCGGGGAAGACCCAGGACCAGGTGGAGGGATTATATCTCCAACCTGGCCTGGGAACGCCTCGGGATCCCCCAGTCGGAGCTGGTTAATGTTGCTCGGGAAAGGGAAGTTTGGGGTCCCCTGCTGGAGCTGCTCCCCCCGCGACCCGATAACGGATAAGCGGATGAAGATGGATGGATGGATGGATGGATGGATGGATGGTTTACAGAGTCAAAGGCTTTCTTCAAATCTAAGAAGACAGCCCCGACACAGGAACTCTTGTCAAGCAAACCTTTTATGTTTTCTGTTAACACACACAGGGCACTATCTGTGGAGTGATAGGTCCGAAAACCAAATTGTAATGGATGTAGTGAAGGTTGGACATTTTCCAGATGGGCCGTCAACAGTCTGACTACCCACTTCTCCGCTATTTTTGATATAACGGGAAGTATGCTGATAGGTCTATAATTGGACATTTCAGTTTTAGCACCTGATTTAAATATTGATGTCACTGCAGCCACTTTCCAGTCTGCAGGGACTATAGAATGGTTAAAGGACATATTAAGAAGATGGGTAATTGGACGTACAATTACTCTTTCAAAAAGTGTGTATTAAGGCCAAATGCATCAAGGGCTTTTGAAGTTTTCATACCAGTAATAATGTTTGTTACTTCATAATCTGAAATTTCAGTGATTTCGAATACAGGCTGATGTGGATCAGTAACATTGTCAGAACACAGAGATGAGGCAAAATGCTGCGTAATCTCTTTCACAGAATTTATAAAGAAACTGTTGAAATTAGTGGCTATGAAAAGGGGATCTTTAATAATCAAGTCATTAATTTGCAGCTCCATTTCCTTATTGTTTTTGTTTAATTGTCGGCCAAGCAGTTTACTTAGATTTTGCCATACTAATTATCCATTGCCGTTTGCGTTCTCTATTACTTTAATAAAAAAGTTGGCTTTGGCCCGTCTCAAACTCTGTGTTACCTTGTTTCGCATATGAGTAAACCTCTGACGGTCTGTTGTTAGACCTGATTTCACAAATTGCTTTAATAGCAGGTCTCTAGCTGACATCAAATTTTTACATTCTTTATACAGCCATGGCAAATGGCACCTATTTTTACGTTTTATATCTCCCTCTATTTGAATGGATTGAGATAACATCCTTCACAGATTTAATAAGCTTACTACTACAAAATTCAGGATTGTCACCAGAAAGGATTGTATCCCAGTCCAGTGATGACAGGGCTGTTGTCACATTTTGTCGTTGGCTGCTTTAAAACCTTTTGTCTCAGAACTGTGGCCTCCAAATGAAAAACAAAAATGTATAAAACCTATAAACACATGCCAGCATAAGGAGACCTGTTATTTGTGGAGTTACAAAAATTGTTATTAACCCTCGATTTGGACAGTTTCCTGGAAAAAAGTATAATATTATGATCTGAGATACCAGTCAAGAAATTGTAGGATCTAATTATCCTTTCAGGTCTGTTGCTGAAAAGTAGGTCTATTTTAGTTTTAGAATGTTTTGTAATCCTTGTTGGTTGCTGAACTAGTTGGAAAAAATTTAGATTGTCCATTGTATGCTTTAGTGTTTTCCTATCTTTCTTACAGTCCCAGTTCACACTGAAGTCTCCAATTACAATAATTTCATTGGGCTTGTTGTGTGTTGTGTGATGTTTAAGTAATACCTGCAGTTGTTCATAGAAGTCAAGTTTGGGAAAGAGACTTCAGATACAGTATTAGGGGACCACTAAGGTCTATATAAAAGCATCCAAAAAGCAGCATGTCATAGGACCTTTAAGAAACTGTATATAACTGAGGGAATATGTTAAATTAATTTGCCAAATGTTTTTCTATAGATTGTTCAGTTTGAAGTGAAAAGATTTTCATCTTGCACATCAACATTTGCTTTGCCTTGAATTAATACATACAACTTAACCTTGTTGATTGGATAATCCTGCTGAGAGCTCAGTTCATGTCGAAAAACTGGAAAAAGATGTTGCCGAAGACATACAGCTGTCCCCATAAGGGGCTTTATTCCATCTGTTTGATTTAACAGCATTCTCCTGCCAGGTTGACAGGGTTGTGGCTTTCGGTGTAAATGTTAACAGGTTATGGAGTTAATGCACTTTGGGGAGCAGAATTGAATAATTTGACATAAAAATGCGAATTGGCTTGGCCACACAGTTTATGCCACGATGTTCTCTGCACCAGCTGGTCATTTCTAAGCCTTGGCAATGCTGCTGAGAAATGGCTACTGACTAGTACTGGCATGTGGTGTGAAGCTGCACAATTTGATTTACTCAGTCAGATAAATGTAATCAGCCCTGTCAGTAAGTACCATTATAGAAAATCAGATCAAATCAGAGTTAGAGTTTTTAAGGAAAGAGGAGATGAAGTTTGATATTTTAGTCTTTGAAATATGATGATTTTGGTGTCTCATAAATCATGTTACCCATTGTCTTTTGATACGTTTGATGAGTTTAATTAAATTCAAAGTTTAGGCCTAGTCAATATTCATTTTAACATGAATTATGCCATAAGAATATCATCTTATGGCATGCACAAAAACTCAAATAATAAAAACTCTATCTAGCATTTTTTCTTCTTCTTTGCTTCCAACTGCTTTATCCCAGTCACGTCAAAGTATATTTTGCACAAAGCAGTACATTCTGTCTGCAAATAAATAAATAAGTGTTGTTTCCGACTGCCGTGCCCCGCGGTGCAAAGTTGGTCATTAGGATTACAGGTCACAGGAAACAAAAGCATTTTTGTCAGACCTATGAATGTAGGCCACCAGGAGTGCATGCTGTATGCTTTCCTAATGCATTTTAACAGTTTGAAATTTACTGCTAACAAATGACACTTATGTAAGTGAGGGCAGGTTTATGTAATCACTGTCACAGACAGCAGGAAGAACAAAGAGCAGATTTCCGGGGATCGTGTGGTTTGGTCCTAATCTGGCTTCTGACAGTTAAAAATAGGAGAGCAATGTCATAAAACTGATATGTATAGGACTAATGACAAAGAATGCATAGCCACTCAGTCTTAGAATAAAAAAATCATGCAAAAATGACTTTAGATTTTCTAGTAATAGCATGATTCGGATGATCAGGATAAAGTTCATATGATTCCATGTTACAATCTGTGCTAAATACACTTCTGTATGTTTCACTATACACTGAGCACACACATATAAGGCATGGGCATGGCACCTGCTGAATCAAATATTTACTACATCATTCGAATTTGAATTTGTTAATTTCCCACCACACCATTTGTGTTTACTGTCAGCATCATCATCAACATGTATCTTCTTTATGTGGTCATACACCAATGACCTTTAGGGGATTGGAAGGTGGCGAGACCCCTCCTCCAAGCTGCAGACCAATGAATAATCAATTCCCAGACCTGTCCTCTTTGTGACCCCGGCATGTACGCATTTTAAAGCACACAACTGGGAACGCCTGCTGTTTTTGAGAACTAAGCTTGTAAGCCTGAATAGTTCGTTTTCGTTTTTGTTTATTTCACACATCATCAATGTATCATTAAACACAATTTCATAAGTTACAATGATCATATATAAGCCGCGTGAAATGGGAAATCCCGAATAAGCTACTAAAAGCTTTTCGGAGGGGCCCCCATAACAATAAACAACAGATAATATACAAACCAAAAACTCAATTTACCATTGACAATAATAATACAAAATAGAACAAAATACAGATACTTAGACCAGACTTAGACATACTTAGACTAACATAGACAAATACTACTAACAGACAGATGGTCACAGCACAAACTATACCATTTAAAGAATAATCAACAAACTTTTTTCCTTGAGACTTTTCTTGAAGATGGAGACAGAATACGACACTTTCAAGTTTTCCTCAAGCTCGTTCCAAATCTGCGGTCCGGAACACTTTAACCGTCGTTTTTTTACCAGTAATTAGGTGTTTTTTTCCTTGTGTCATAAGTGTGCAGAGGATGATTTGGTTGGCAGAAGTTATTGGTATGGAGTGCAATAATCTGACTCTTGGCCTTATTTTGAATTAGACGGCTGATTTATAAAACTATACCATTCAAATGTATAACACAGTGCAGAGCTTGGTTAACGAGTAATGACACCCCCATCACAGCGCATTACACTTTACCTTCAGTAGGGATGCCACAGTGAGCATATTTTCCCACCGGTTAATAAACTCGTGACACGACTGTTAGCGATAATTGGACATTTTACAAGAAAAGATTTTCGTCTTTGACGCTGACAGAGCTCTTACTTTGATCTCTGGCCTGTCCCGGAGCGGAGCCGGGTGCAGCTGCACCACGTTCCGGTTGCGAGGTGGCCCCTGGAGTTTACAATTTACAGATTGCCTCATTAACGTTATCAGGTTCCCTATAAAATATTTGCCAAACTGGCGCTTTTGCTTTTCGCTTTGACACCAAATCTGCCGCCATGGTCTTGTGGGTAAACTCTCCTTACGTTGTGAATCCTGCTACTCTGCTGCTGCTGCTGCTGCTGCTGTACGGAGCAGACACTTTCAGTTTATAATTGTAGTGTCCAAAAATGAACTAAATGGGTTTTATTTTATTTATTATAAAAGCTTAACGATGGTGGGGGTGGTGGGCGAGTTATGTAATCGGTGTATGCCACTGTGTAACACCGGAAACACATATTACCACGTAAACCTAACCTCCAGTATTGTTGTTGCTTCTGTAGTTTATCCTTGTTCTGGGAAACAAGTATTTTATTTATTTTTTTAATATGTATTTGAGGTGGTAGAGTTTGTGTAAAGATGGTTCCCCTGGAAACCGCACTCCACTTGGACACATGGAAACAGTAAATTAGTTTGTACTTGTTACTGGACTGAAAAGTCTGTGAATGACAAAAATGTGAGCAAGTGTGTGTGTGTGTGTGTGTGTGTGTGTGTGTGTGTGTGTGTGTGTGTGTGTGTGTGTGTGTGGCATGCTTTATCAAGCTGTAGGATTTTGATATGTCTTAAACAAGCAGTTGGACATTTTGGGGAATTTGCTTATTTGCTTAATTGCTGAGAGTTAGTTGAGAAGATCACACCTGTGTCTGTACGGTAAATATAAAGCTAATGCGTAGCTTAGCACAAAGACTGGAAGCAGGGGGGAATGCTAGCCTGGCTCTGTCTAAAGCACCAGCACAAATTAACATGTTACAGTATATCCCATTTGCTTATTCATTGTCTATCACACACATACACACACACACACACACACACACACACACACACACACACACACACTAACTCACAGCTTCCATTAAAGAGATTTAAGTAATATAGGGAGTGACGTGTTGACATAAGGTGAGCGGTTTCTGTGAGATTTTACTGTCCCATTGGGCTGAATGTTTTACACAAACGCACACAATAAACCTCTTGCTTTAATTACCCCGGGCCTTTAACACAAACACACATACACTTGCAATCACACATTCAGTGTATTCCCCTCCCTGTTGTGCACTTAACTGTATGTAATCTATTTACACGTCAACACACACCATTAGGTACACTTCGTTCATCATTGACAGCTGAGTGACCACATCTTTCCAGCTCTACTGTAACCAGAGGCCCGAGGGTTCAATGACAGGTCGCCTAGAAACCCTAACCACATCACCCACCTCTGGTTCTTTGGTGTGTGTGTGTGTTTGCAGTCATGCCTGTAGGTGTCTAGAGAGCGGGAGGAGGAAGAGAGTGAGTGATTCATATTATTTGACACTGTGTAAGAGACATAAATAAATAAGAAGACTGCAGGCGGGGAGGCCTGTCAGCGAGAGCAGGGATAGCTGTCAGAACTCTGGTGACTTCCCCGCTGCGCTTAAAATCCCTTAAATCCTGACTCACAATGCACAACTTTTAAGCTTCAATTTCCTGCAGAGTCTCTTGGTGGTGTCATGGTGCTGATTTAATGAAAAGTCCATGATGGATGCACCCATTTTGGAACATACCAGCACCAACGCTTGTTTTTTAAAGGACCCATATTGTAAAATATTTTATTTCAATGTCTTTTTTTAAATTTTAAGGCAGGTCCAGGTGCTACATAAATACTGTGAAAGTATCAAAACGCTCAATTTACAGAGAAATGCGCACAGCCCGTATTCAGAAACTGTGCCTTTTAAACAAGCCGTTAGAACTTCCATACGGTTGTGATGTCACAACTACTATCTATATATATATGGAATTGCTGCTACAGTGCCGTTACAGTCATTCCCCCGGGTAAAATGGCGGTGCAGAGACTCTGAGAGCATGGATGCGGAAGACCCGGAAACTCTGACCTTTCAGAGCAGACTGGGCTTTTTTGGGATGGGGGCTTAAAGAGTCACTAAAACGGAGCAATTCAGACATAGGGTGAATACAGATATACAGTACAGGCCAAAAGTTTGGACACACTTTCTCATTCAATGCGTTTCCTTTTTATTTTCATGACTATTTACATTGTAGATTCTCACTGAAGGCATCAAAACTATGAATGAACACATATGGAATTATGTAGTTAACAAAAAAGTGTGAAATAACTGAAAACATGTCTTATATTTTAGATTCTTCAAAGTAGCCACCCTTTGCTTTTTTATTAATAAGGGAAGAAATTCCACTAATTAACTGTGACAAAGCACACCTGTGAAGTGAAAACCATTTCAGGTGACTACCTCATGAAGCTCATTGAGAGAACACCAAGGGTTTGCAGAGTTACCAAAAAAGCAAAGGGTGGCTACTTTAAAGAATCTACAATATAAGACATGTTTTCAGTTATTTCACACTTTTTTGTTAAGTACATAATTCCATATGTGTTCATTCATAGTTTTGATGCCTTCAGTGAGAATCTACAATGTAAATAGTCATGAAAAAAAAGAAACACATTGAATGAGAAGGTGTGTCCAAACTTTTGGCCTGTACTGTACATTCAGACAGACAGTATGACAATACAATGTGGTTTTTGAACATCGAAGCATGTAAACATGTTCTAGTAGAAACCCAAAATACAAGTATGAATCTGTAAATGAGCATAGTATGGTACCTTTAATATCCAAACCAGGTTTCTGTGGGTGTAATGGCACAATGTATTGTCAGATCAGATTTGGTGTATGGAATCTTTTGTGTTTGCATTAAAAATTTTCAAGTAACCATGACTGACCAACTGCCACTTTGCTGGTTTGAAAGCCATGATGTCTCTCTCTCATGGGTGGGCCAACTTCTCTGGGCGGGCAAAGCAGAGAAAGGGGAGGTGAACTTGCTCCTTATGACCTCATAAGGAGCAAGATTCCAAATCGGCCCATCTGAGCTTTCATTTTCTCAAAGGCAGAGCAGGATACCCAGGGCTCGGTTTACACCTATCGCCATTTCTAGCCACTGGGGGACCATAGGCATGCTGGGGGAACGTGTATTAATGTTAAAAAACCTCATAAAGTGAATTTTTCATGCCATGGGACCTTATACTAAGATAAATGAGAAAGACGGCTTCTGTGTTGCTTTTGAACCTGTTGAGTTTAACGAGAACACAATAAACTGGTCTGGTCTGTTTCCTAACCCTGTCAGTTGTAACTGGAGAGATGCTGTGGTTGAATGGTCCATTTCAAAGTGATTTTATTTATATAACATTATTGCAGTCTTTCCCAAACTAGGGAAGTGGGCCCCTTTAATGGTCCGTAGAGCTGTTGCAGGGGGAGCATCCATTTACAGGGAAAAACATGGAGCAGAGCAAAAGCTTAATGAATCTGATTAATTAGGGAGATCTAAACAAACAAGTGTGCTCTGATGCTGGCAAGGCTATCAAGATTCAGATCAGCAAGATTTGTCAGCGAACAATATAACATGCAGAAGAAAACTGGTAGTTATTGATTAAACACAACAGTCTGTCCTTAGAGTGGCACGTAGGTTGAAGACATGTGCCACCTTATCACAACATCCTCCAGTTTAAATCCAGCTGCCAATGCAGCTGTCACTGTATATAGTTAAAATCAAAAATGACCCTAATAAAATATTTAACGTTAAAATCTCATTATTTGAAACAAAGAAACAAATCTCGCATTTCTTCAAATTAGGATGAGATATATACAGTATTTTATTGTCCCCAAGGATACATTTTGCGTGGGCTACACACAGTTAATGTAATCAACCTGAAATAATAAGTAGCCACAGAACAGAACAGTGGTACACAAAAGGCACAGTAAATAAGTTACATACAACAAGGATATGTAAGATATTGCACATGATATGTAAAATAGTGTGCATGCCCTGTGAGATAAAAGACATAAATGCATTATAAAATGAGAAAGAGAAATCCCAAATGTCAATGTAGCAGGAGAGTCTTTTGTGTGTCAAATCCACACGTTTGAACAGCAGAAACTCATGAGTTTGTGAACAGTTTATGTTTTTGATAATATTTCAATAAAATCAACTTCCCTCCTTTTGATACTAGTTTCCCCAATGTCATTACCAGTTGATAAGAATCAATGAAGTTTTATATCAGCTAAGCTATAATTTTAACTATTTTAATGTAAATACTTTTGGGTGGAATAATCTTTTAGCAATTAATCATATTTTATAAGCAGATCAAAGTACAAAATCTCCCACTCAGATGCAGTAGATTAAGGTTAAAAAGTAGCATACAATTAAATACTGAAAATTCAAGTACCTGAAATTATATTATAGAATATTTTCTTAAGTGTCTTTCTATCACTGGAAATGCATTAGGTTAGAAGGTCAGAACAAAATTGAGATTTTGCAGGATGATAAAAGAAAGGCCGTTGTGTAAATCCGGTCCCCTTATATCAAAGATTCCTAGATGTGTGATGATGCAAGTCCAAAATCGATCAGGTGTAACAGTGACGTGCTAAAATCAGCCCAGATGTTCAATCTGTTCAATGTTTTCTACATCTCCAGACACAGTGTTACAATGGAGTCCACAGTACAAGCAGCAGCCACGCATCTCTTTTCTGAATTCTGCTCAACAGAGCCTATCACGTCAAAAGGGCCGATAGTGTCACAGGAGTGGTACATTTGAATGGCAGAGATTTGTTTTCCATTGTGGCCCTGTGCCACCAATCTGTCTCCTCCATTGTGACAGGATGGGCACTCACTCAGTAAATATGTTTTGAACCTACAATAACTCTAAAACGCACTGAGGATAAAAGGAAAACACTCAGGGGATTTACGTGATTATTTGTGAGGACATGTGTTGTGTTTACACAAGTGTGCATTTATTGTGTGTGTGTGTGTGTGTGTGTGTGTGTGTGTGTGTGTGTGTGTGTGCATGCGTGCGTGATTCAAGGAGCATTGTGTCAGGGGAGACTGAAGGCTACTCTATGCTGAGAAAGATGCACTTTGATGATACTTAAGCTGCTGTTAATACTGCCACTCTTTGTCTAGCACAGCTTGGAGCTTGAGTCACCTTCTCACTCACTTTTGTTATTATTAATAATAATGTATACTTTATTAATCCCACAAGGGGAAATTACAATGTTTTCACTCTGTTGTTATTACACACAGGACTGAATTACACACACATAATCAGTACCTATACATGCACTAAACAACCCAACTCCCTACTGACTGAGCTACTGCCACAGGTGCTTTTAGAGGCTTGCTGTAGCTTGACAAGCCAGACTCACATCAAGATTTTGGGTTGTTTTTCAAATTCCCTCTGCACGCAATAGGATAGCGCTACAACCAGGCCGAGCAACGCTAGTTGACAGATTAAACTTTTGGCATATCTGTTCGGCAAAACTCCGAATACATCTTTTTTTAAGACTGACTTCAGTGCCATTCTTTGTTCTTTTCTCAAAGAAAAGCTTAACTCCCAAGTCTTCCAGAGTCACAGCCAATGCCGATCCGAAAGACCGCGGTTCGCTAGCAGCAGCAGCCGTAATTCACGCGGAACCGTTGCAACTCTGCCGTCATTGTCTTAAGGCCGCCCACCGACTCTATACACGATGTGACTGGCCCGGCTAGAGTTTGGCTTTTCCAGCTCTCAAGCCAACGGAGAGTTGCTAGACGACCCTGGCTGCAATTTACATTTGCTGCCGCTAGGGTGTGTCTAGATTTCTAGGCTAGGCTTTCTGTAGAATAACTTGTTATTTTGCTTGATTAGAATTGCCTTTTTTGCGTGTCATTGAGCTCTTGATTTGAATATATAGCTATGAAGGCTCATGGAGCAGTCAGGAAACAAGATTCAACACCTAGCAGCAGTGCCTCAGGCTTGGATGGAGATCCACCGAACTCAGCTGGCAGTATGCAGTAGATGGTGTGAAGGAGGCACGCAATCATTTCCCTGTTGCTGCAACAGTGATTTGAACTGGTTGGTCAGCATGTCTATCCACTAATGGGGTAGGGTGGGATAGAGAGCCTCAGGGAGATAGTGTCAACTTCCTTTCCTGGTGAGCATCCTTATTGTCCTAAGAAAAGATATAATAGAGTTATTATATCTACGCTTATAATATAAATGTCTGCACACCAGAATCTCATCAGGGCTGTAAGTACTGTAGAGGACACTTATGTCTTTGTCAACCAACCTCAGTTTTCAAGTGTAGACATAATTCATTCAGGAGGTAAATTAATTGAATTCATTAAAAATGGTACCGTTATTGTAGCAAAACTATTTTCAAATGTGTGTGGAGAGTAAGTGCGACTGTATCTCAATCAGTGTGTGCGGAATCAGATTTGTAAATCTGTAGAAAAATCTCCAAATCTGTATTCAGTATAATTAAACATATACACTTTTTGCAACCTAATTTAAAAAAGATGAATAAATACAGTAGTCTTTTGGGGAAATACACCTATTTGCTTTCTTGTTGTGAGTCAAATGAGACGATTGATACCACTGTCTCAGACAAGAAAAATGTCAAACTATGCTTTAAAATACCAAACTAATGGGAAAAATAATCCTAAAAACCTCATAGCTCCACCCACTATAAATTCCTGGTTTTCAAGAAGTTTGAGACATTTGACAAAGCAGCTCGTTTTCTTCATACCTCTTTGTTGATGCCACAGCAAGGAACATAATATTAATATATAAACTACACATATTTTAAATATGTATGTACACAAGCCTGTTTGGCTGTGCAAATTGCAATTATAAAACAATTATTCATTTAGTAAAGGCCCCAAGCCTTGCGATTAACCAAACAATACTAGCAATGAGTCAAATTATGTTCATAGTAAATGGTTTTGCAGAGAAAAATATTCTGTTTGGGAAAACACACCACCACCCAGATTACATTTTAACGTTGAGCACTACATGTACAAGGCAATGAGATACTCGATATTTCACCTGAGCAAAAAGCAAACAAAGCCCATACAAAGACTAGGTTAGATCCTTGTGTTTTCAGCGGCGCTATATTCCTTTCTCTGTTGAAGAAATACAATCCTGCGCTGTGCTCTGAATCACAATCACTTGATTTAACAGAGAACATTAATATTTTGGAGGAAATTGTGCTAAGAGTTTGGTGCCAGACAGAAAGAACATGAGCAATACATTTAGAATTGCAAAGATAAGAAACCACAGTTTCTGCTCTCTTGATGGCCACACACACACACACACACACACACACACACACACACACACACACACACACACGGTCTCTCTCTCACACACACACACACACACACACCTGTCAGAGAGCAGTGTTTACCCACAGCGTGATCTCCCTGAAGGAGTGTTTTTTCCTGGTAATTGGACCTGACCGTCAGCTGTCTGTGTAGCAGCTCATGACAGTTTTTTCTTTTTTTTCTGCGTTCCGTTTGGTTGCTGTCTTGCACATTATATGACTCACGCTCATTTGATGATTTCATCTTATTCGTTCATCTAAATTCATCCTGTTTGCTATGTGTCGTCTTTGATAGCTTGTTTTTACTACTGCCGCACTTCTGTTTTCTTATTGAGGTAATTCAAACATGTTTCATTATTGAAAGTCTGAAGGACCCATTTAAATTCACATCCCTTATTCATTTTTCCTGAAACCAGACATGGGTCATTGGATTGTATTGTAATCTTCTTAAAATGCCAAGTGAGTGGAATTAAATGCCAAGAATATCAGACAGTCAGGCAATCAAAGTGAAATATTTGAGAAGGAACAGTCCCAAACTTTACATACTTCATACTTTGAGATCATTAGCCTAAATTGCATAATCTGATACAGTAAACCCCACCCCTTTCTCTCCAAGTGATTAAACGTGAGTGCCAATAACTACTTCCTGTCAGCGTCTAACTCTGGCTTCTCTGGAAACTCTTCCATAAACCCCCCCCCCACTACTCTTCATTCCTTTCCTCCTATGACTCATCCTCTATTCGCTGACCACAAGTTATGCCACAGCGCCACTTCTGTCAAGACAGTCGTGCTGACGTTTGGCACCCTCCTGTCCCTCCTTTGTCTCCATTGTTTCCTCCCCCTTTTCTTCTCTATCCCTCTTTCCTGGATCATCACTCAAGTGCTGCACTGGCATATTCATTTATTTTTATTTTTTTTAAGATTATTTTTTGGGGGCTTTTCCCTTTATTTCAAAGTGAATAGATATGAAAGGAGAGAGAGAGGGGGATGACACACAGCAAAGGGCAGCAGGTCGGACTCAAACCCTGACACGCGCTGCAGGACGGCAGGACTGCCGCTCTTACTGGGTGAGCCAGAGGCCTCCCCAGCACTGGCATATTCTTATCTGCTCAAATGTTTGTTGCTCGGTCTAGCCTATCTTGTTAAATATTAGGCTTTTGATTAAAATTAATAATTAAAAAAATTAACTCAGGAATCTGGGAATTGAGGACAGTGGAATTCAGTGACTGGGGAACCCCAGGGCTGCGGGCAGCGGCGAAGACGTAACCCCTCTGGAGGCCGAGGAGAACGCCGACGGTGGAGCCCCTCTGGAAGCCAGGCAGGACGTCGAGGACTCTCAGGAGGCCAGCGACGAAGGCAAAACCCCTCTGGCGGCCGAGCACCATGGCAAAGCCCCTCTGGAGGCCAAGCAGGCAAAGGGGCAGCTGAGCTGGAACCAGGCGACGGGTAAGCTGGGCCAGGATCCGCCAACAAGGCAACTGGAACAGAGTCTCTGGGATGCCAGGCACCGGCAAATTCCTTGGGACACCGGGGAACGGCACAGTCTCCGAGGCGCGGACAGTCTCTGGGAAACTGGTCAGCTGAGGCTCTGCGAGACTGGTCATCAGCTGAGGCTCGGGGCCGCTGGACAGTACGGGCTTGGGACCGCTGAACAGCAAGGACTCTGGGCTGAAGAAAGGTTGAAGCGGGGCATGGCGACGGGAGCCATGGCGACGGGAGCCATGGCGACGGGAGCCATGGCGACAGGAGCCATGTCGTCTTTTGCCCCGTCTACGTCCTCCACGGGTCCCAGGGTACCCTCAAAAGGACTGCTTGTAGTCGGGGGTGCCCACTGAACAGGTAGCAGTAGAGCCGACAGACAGGGGTTCAGGGGAGCTGCTAGTAAATATACTTGACTTTTTTCTTCCAGCTTGAAGACTGGCTGCTTTGGCCTCCTCAGTCTATCTAGCACACAGCAAAATATTGGAATAATGTCATAAAAGTCTCTGGTTCTCCTCCAGGTTGAAAAACGTCATGACTTGGAGAAGCATGCAAAGGGGCAGGCAAAAGAACAAAGAACCTGTAGCCAAGATCCTAGCAGGCCGAGCAACAGGCAGGCTGGCGGGTGAGTTATGGCTTGTTTTAAGGAAACGATCAAATCTCTCCTTGATAACATCGAGGTTGGGAACAAAGTGACTCACCCAAGGTCTTTCCTCAAACCACTGCTGCTGCGTGTAAATCCTTTTAAGGATAGGTGGATACTGATTAGGTTTGGAGTTTAAGAGAGTCTCCACAGTCTGGTCGAACAGTGACACCCTCTCCTTGAAGAGATGCCTCTCGGCTGGGTCCACGATTGGTCAGGTCATTCTGTTACATTCTGTTCTGTTACGGCACTGGAGGTTGGACCCAAAAGCAGACGTGACACAGGAAATACATTCAGGTGATTTAATAAAGATAAATATATAGAGTGAATAGTGTAAGGGGCAAGGGGGTGTCGTGTCCAGGAGATCCAGTGGTGAGTGGTGAGTGCAGTGCGCTCTCCAGAGCGTGCCCAGTGAATCAGTGTCTCTTGTTTGTGGCGTCGACCACGTGGTAATGGCGTCCTCCAGGACCAACAAACAATTCCAACACGTGGCAAAACTTCCTTGAATCCAGAGAGAAACAGGCAGGCAAGAAAGCAGGCAGGCAGGATTCCAAAACAGGAATTACAGGGAACAGGAATACCGGGTAGACACACAATGTCCAAAAACAGAAACAATGACCTGACAACAGAGAAAGGGAACACAGAGGGTGTTTCTCAATCTCAAGAACACAAAGTACGGACTTGTGTTCTCGGGGAGAACGTTCTTGCTGGTTGTTCTTGGAAGAATGAACTCGCAAGTTCACAAGCACAGAAAACGCTGTTAACAGTTTGAGACGATGCGTTCTTCCTGTTATTGCTCAACAACCCCAGCACAGAGGCTACCTGCAAGGCTCCAAAATACCAGCTAGAAATAAAAACCACAACAATATAACCACTTTGTATTAAAACAATCTCCGGACAAGAAAACCTCATAATGCTACAACTATTGCAATGATATTGAAAAATAAAACTAATTGAGCTTTGATTTTATTGTTTATGGTTTAGCTCAAACACCCCTTACTTATTCAAAAGAGTGGAACGCGATCCCTACTATTATTAGTGTATGAGTTTAAGTCAGTTTAAATTAAAAAATAAATAGGCATATGCACTGGTGTGTCCTATGTGTTCATATTAGTGTTATGTGGAATAATCATTTCTATATTATTGTAGTGCACCATATATGCCCAGGGAGATGGAAATTAGAAATTCAAATTATAAAGGTTGGTGTCTCCTCTTTAGTCTACATAACATGTCGTAGCATGTTACCACTTTATGTACAACTGTTTACATTTATCATACAGACTGAAACTCAACTTCTTTTAAATCAGAAAACAAATACACCAAAAATATGAGCTATTAGGGTATGGCTCCAAAATAATATACACAAACAGGGGATCAAAATTGAAAAGGATCTTTAGAACACCTTATTTTAAAGGTAATCTTTTAGGACTTCTTGTTGGAGCCAATGGAGTCATTTGAAAGAATGCAGGTTTAAGGCACTTCCACATTAGCTTCACTTCTCAGGCCTGAGGGGTTGCTGCTTGGTTAGCCTTGAACTCCTTAACCTACCTTAAAATATGAACTATGCTACTGTAAAAGTAAAGGTACTTTATTGTCACATACACATAGCAAGATTCATTCTCTGCATTTAACCCATCCCTCAAGGGAGCAGTGGGCAGCCAATCACAGCGCCCGGGGACCAACTCCAGATCTGAGACAGTGCCTTGATCAAGGGCACTGACTGGAGAACCTAGTACATAGTTTTTGATGGTGGGGGAAACCCGAGCACCCAGAGGAAACCCACGCAAACATGGGGAGAACATACAAACTCCACACAGAAAGGCCCGGAACAACCTGGATTCGAACCCAGAACCTTCTTGCTGTGAGGCCACAGTGCTAACCATGGTGGCCCAACCATGCTGCATTAAGACAAGTAAATTCTATTAACTGACTGTAGAAATGGAGTGCTTTGGAGCAGCTTTATTTTTTTCAAAGTAGGAGTCATACTGTTGTATGTCATGAGCAATGGATACACAGTGACATGAATCTTCAGCTGGGTTCGATTGCTGGACTAGTTTTTCAGTCTTTTGGCCAAAAACAGTCTATGCAGCAGTTCCCTGATTGATGTTTGCTGAGGCCAGTGTGTGTGTGTGTGTGTGTGTGTGTGTGTGTGTGTGTGTGTGTGTGTGTGTGTGTGTGTGTGTGTGTGTGTGTGTCTGTGTGACAGCTCAGACAGACTGATTCACAAAATTCTCCTTTTTCTTCCAGGCTGCCTCCTGTTTTGTCTCTTTGCATTCATACAACTTAAATGAACCACTCAAGTTGAAACAGTTTCATCTCAAAGTCATGTTTGCATTTATGCCACATCTATACTTTGCATTTTAAAATGCAACTGAACTGCAGCTTTCGCCACATTTACTTTGAAAGCTGGTATTTGTGGTCAACTATATTGTTTAAACACCTTAAGTTCATAACATTTGTTCTTTATATATTAATAATGACAATCTTATCATTTTATATTCTTATGTTTTCATGGAGATAAGGATGTGCTTATAAACCGACTGTTGATGATTGAGTATTTATATATTTTAGGGAAAAATGAATACAAATTTTCTTTGGTATTTTATTATTTGTGTGTTTTTCAACTGTGTTTAATACGGAAGAGGATTAGGGCATGTGAAAAAATTTATTTGAGTTTTGCGATTAAAGACAGACTTCTGAGATTAAAGACAGGAATTCTGAGAATTCTTATTTTTTAATCTAAAATTATTTTTTAGAATTCTGACTTTAAACTCAGAACTCAATAAATGTTTTCACATGTGGCCCTAATACTCTTTCGTAGTTAAAGTATCATGCATGGATCTAAATTAATTCTGAGCTGATTGTATTGTTACACCTCTAATGGTTTTAAGTAAATTCTAATCCATAACTATTAGCATGACTGTGAAATAATGCACATTTTGATGCTCAGACTCAAGTCACTGTTTTCTTTAGAATTACCAGTAGTGGTTTGGTTGTTTTGTATGTCCCTGTCAAAGAAAATGTAGCAGTCTAGAGAAATAATTTCTATTCTGGTAAATGTCCCATCCAAAATGATTTACTGTGTATGGGTCAACATGGGTTCTGGGGTGATTTTTACTACCATCTGGATTCACGTCTGCTGTTTCGCAGAATTAGCAACTGACGCACCAATTGGATTACAAGGGGTACATAACCAGCAGCAGCGTAGAGCAGCATCATTATGTGGATTGGATTAGATGATTAATGATTATCATGAAAATATGGGCTGCTGCAGCAAATATAATACAAAGAAGAAAAATAACAATGGAATATACAAAGACACAGAAATTGAATATACGGTCAATTGTAGGTTTATTAGGTAGATTTGGCAAAAAGGAATACATTCCAGTATAACAACACTATTGTTAACTCAATGTCATGTAGAATTTCTTTGAAAAAGAGTTCTGCTACATTGTTTGCATAAAAATTGTAAAAAATATCAACTTTGTGTGACAATACCGATGCAGTCCAGAAGTGATTGCTGGCCACAGTGCCATTTACTAAACCATAGTCAACTGTGTTGCTGCTTTCAAACTAGCTGACATCAGTGCAGCGAGCTTCACTAAATTCTTCTCACTGCATCAACCTCTCCCCTCCTTCTCCATCCAACATGTCCCCCCGCCCCCCATCCTCCATCCAGCCTGTCTAGGAATCCCCTTTGATCTGTGGTATGACAGCAGCTGCACTGTGCAGCTTCCCAGAAGCCCATATATCAACTGACAAGTGTTCTTTCTCTCTCACCACACATACACACACACACACACACACACACACACACACACACTGGTTACAGATCTCAAAGGAATGCTCCAATTTTCAGGGAGACCAGACTGTTGGTCAGTTTACAGCATAAACGATGAGAACATAAATAACGGTGTAAGTGCATACAATGTCAATGGAAATCTTTGGACGGATTGACATAAAGTTGAATAACAGTGATGTCAGGGAGATTTATTACCTGTTTATCTTTGTCCATGTCTAGCTTACATTTGGCTCAGGTCGTAGGTTTGTCAATTACTCGTTACGTTGGTGGTTTAAAGTGTCCTTGAGTAAAATGCTGAACCCCAGAAGTGCCCTCTCCCTTCTCCCTAAAATTGCCTGCTGAGGAGACATCCTGGTTTTGAACTGCCCGTAGTCTGTTCACTGTTGATGAAACGTTTTTAGAACATGGCGGTGTGTGTGTGTGTGTGTGTGTGTGTGTGTGTGTGTGTGTGTGTGTGTGTGTGTGTGTGTGTGTGTGTGTGTGTGTGTGTGTGTGTGTATCTGCACAGAATGCGCGGATTGGATTGGCTGAGTAGCATCACGTGAGATGATTTAATGAGGGGGGATGCTCATATCCCCCCTCATATCGCCTACTCGATATAGGGCTACCTAGTTCTACTCTGTAGTGCAAAATACATTGCTACTCCTTTATCTTCATGTCTTACACATGGATTTTCATCTTGTGAGACAATTGACTTTTTCGCCTGGGACTTTAGCTTTGGCCTCAGTTTTTTAGCAAGATAATTTCAACCAATTCTTAAAGCTAACGATACTTAACGAACCAACCAACTACAGTAAAATGCTTGCAACGGTTATTATTTCAGCCAACAAGAATGATGGCTGGCGGCTAGAAATGAGAACCCTACTTTTGTGTACTACCGTGTGAAAACAAGGACCCATGGATTCCAAACTCATGAAGAATATCAAGTGATAAATGTGTCCCGCATGTGAGAAAGGAAAGCTTCACAGGCATAGCAACAGTAAGTAAGGGAGGCGGGACTTCCGCGTACGTCATCGAAGTTATTTGACTCAAGGGGTCAAGTTTACTGTGTTAGATTGTCCACGTTCAGCAAGTATTCACTAGTTGTTGTTTTTTTTTTATAGTGTTTAAAAATGAATGGCAGTAAATTCCTGAAGACAGCATCCAGAGTCCATGTCCATGCATCAGCTACATTTTCTGCAAACACCACACAACAACGTAGATGATTGCCACGGATATTCTTCAAGAAAGGCAACATATCAAAGCCCAAGATAAAATCATATCCCCAGATTAAAGAGTCCATGCCATCTGCCCATCAGCGTTCTGATTGGTTAGCTGTATGGGAAGGTGATTATCATTGGGTGATGCGTAGGTCCAGTGACCCAGGACAGCCAACCTCACAACCTCTGTAGGTCAAGACTGTGTGTGTGTGTGTGTGTGTGTGTGCGCGATCAGTATCAGCATGTCATGCTCCTGCAAGGGCTGTATTTAGATAAGAAAACCACTGGACAGTAATCCTTCTTTGATGAACATATGTTTCAGTCCCACAGACACCCATGCGCTGTACGCTGTGTCTGCCAAAACATACTACTTGGACAAAAAAAGAACAATGCCAAAGTGAAAAAGAAGCAAATGATCAAGGCTTTCTCTCTAAGAGACGGAGAAAGAGGGAAGTATTAAGAGAGAGAAAGAGAGAAATGGATAACGAGTGTGAGGTGCCACAGGGAGAGCGAGAGATGGGGGGAGATTAACCATGAGAAGCTGCCATGACAAGGACCTTTTGGCCTCACACACACACATACACACACACACACACAATCTTATAGTCCAGAAAAGGGTTTAGTGAGTGGGGTTGTTTGGAGGCAGATCAGATGAAATGGTGATTCACCGTGTCTGTTCAGAGACTTTCAGAGAGCCGCTGTTGTGTGTGTGGTGTGTGTGGTGTGTGTGTGTGCCTGTGTGCGCGCCCGTGTGCGCGTCACTGTCTCATTAGTGAGAGCAGTCAAGCCGGCTCCATGGAGGCGATGCCGCCACAGACCTCGTTGTGAATCCTCTCCTCTAACCTCACGATCCTCGGAGTACACAAACTCACGCACAAACACATGCACATGTACTCCCTCGCATGCACGCAACAACACAAACAAATGCTGTACGTTGTAACAGAGGGTTACAACGTACAGCTCCAATCTAATAAGCCATATTTACTGGACTTAAGGTCCTCCACACGTGTGTTTGTGCCTTTGTGTGTGCGTGCGTGTGCGTGCGTGCTCTTCTTTGTGAAAACAATGGCGGATGATGAAACTAAGCTGAAAGTGAAGATGGAACAACCAAAGCAGAAAGATGATAGAAAATGAGAGGGAGCATTTCCTGTTTCCACAGTGGCTTCCAACTTGTAGCTCGGTATTGACTTTTTAATTGTGATCCATTATGTGGTTGATAATATGAAGCGTAACTTACTCTACTGTCACATTTCTACGTGCATACCAACTCACTTAAAAAGGAAGTGGTATTGCATGCATTGCATTTCAGTTTTGTTATTATTATAACTGTAGAAAGTACATGTATGCAGGTCAGAATTGATGGATGTGTGGACTTCAAACCGACCTTTCGAGTTGATCGATTTAGGCCTGCTTAGGGCAAAAAGTTAAATTTTTGCCTTAAGTTATCATTAAGCCTTCAGCAAGTGCTTTTTATCACAGTGTGGTGCAGAGAATCATGACTCTTCGAAAAGGTAGAAATTAAACTATTCACCTGCTATTATCATCTATGTATGCAGTCTTACTAGAAAAGGTTAATGCTGCTTTATGCTTATTTTGCTACACACTCCTGCACTGTGCAAGTTAACCATGTATAGCACACTTATGGACACACAACATTACATGTCATTAAGCTGACTTGAACTTGGGACACTTAACGTCTTAATCTGGTGCTATAAATGTTTGTCAATGCATTTTGACATTCTGCTTGTTTTGAATGCTGTTGTCCAAACTTATATTTATCCATCTCAGTAAAATGTAGTTAAAAAACGTTTTGTTTTTAAGTGAATCATCAGGTCAAGCGGTAAATCGTTTTCGATCCAAAATATGAATATTTGGATTTGAATATAGGAAAGGAATGATATAAAAACCTAAAAAATAAAATAAAAAAATGGACTCGCCCTACATCTTGACTCTTGTACCAATTCTATTGTGAATCGGCGTGTCAGTCTGAAGCTCATAACCTGTAGTTTAAGGTGTGAAAGGTGGCCAAAACAGACACAAAAGTAGCTTATGTCGGCTAAATGATAGCTACGGCTGCCAGGAGTAGATCTAGCCAGTAAACATTGTTAGTGGATGCTTAGTGCTTGGTGAGAAAAACCTGTAAACTGACACCTGTAAATCATAAAAAAAACAGTGTTCACTGCTTTCTCATAAAGTGCTATCCTCTTTATTAATTATCAGCTGCGGGTGTGCCGTCTGTTCTGAAACACATTATGGTAGCCGTCAGTCGCGTGAACCAGCTGAACATTTAAGTACGTTGATTTAAATTTTTTTTAAAAGCCTGTTGTGTTCTCTGCTATTCAGGTTTATGTTAGGATAGCACTGGGTGACATATAGCAGCTAATTCTTCTTTCTGGGAATCTGAGACATGAGGCTGGAGACAGACAAATACTACACAGTATATATGCTGACTGGTCCAGATGGTAGGGAAGCAGAGGGTCTTAGTGGATAATGTGAGGGAGCTGGTGGGGGGGGTGCGGTGGGGCCGTCAACGGGGGCATGTGGGTTATATCTCTCTGATTGGAATGCACAGCTGCACCAGCGCACACACACATGCACACGCATACCGTTACACAGCTGAGTATGCGAGGACTGCACAGAAGTTTCTGGAAGTGTAGTGAGACTTCACAGATATATGTGACTCAGCAGCGGAAGTTTGCTTCCTCCTCTGTCTGTCTGCTCATCTTTTTATTTATCGCGGTGTCATTTCCATCTCATTTTCTCCTGCCCTCTCCATCTCCCGTTTCACCGTCTCACCTTTATTAGAGCGTCTCTGTTCAGCTCTCAATACACAGACTTATTTACTGTCTTTGTCTCACTTTATGTCTATCTCTCTGCAGGGAGCTCATAATGTGACAGACTGTGCAGACTCCTCACGCAACAGTTTCAGACACAACTCAATGGAGTGTAAAGTTGAGCAGAAACGCACAGTGGTGGGTTTAAAAGACAGATGGTAAGTAAGTTCAAGGAAAACCCACCTACCTGCACATCT
Organism: Perca flavescens; assembly: GCF_004354835.1. NCBI lineage: Eukaryota > Metazoa > Chordata > Actinopteri > Perciformes > Percidae > Perca > Perca flavescens. Next base: position 7,388,928 of record NC_041345.1, on the reverse strand, counting down.
TTACCTTGTTCTTTGATCACCACTTTTACCTGACATGTACATTTATGGTAGCCTCGTGAGACCGTCCTGATGTCGTGAGCTCCAGTTTTCCACTCGCAGATCAGTCTGGCATCTTGAGATAGAGAAAATTTGGAGCCATTCGCCAAACGACCGACCAATCAGCGTTGGTTTTGAGGCGGATTCAGGTGTGACACAACGAGAAGCGATTGTTCAGTCTAAACAACATGGCAGTTTCCACAGATGAAATGAGCTTAGGACTACTTTCTTGGATAAAACTTGCTATCGTGCAAGTTTTATCCAAATTAAAAAGTAGTCCTTCATTGAAACTTGAAGCCAGAATATCGACTCTCCTCCAGATCAAGGCAAGTGAAGAGTTCCTCGACTCCATTATCATTGGAAGTTCCCCCCACACACACACTGATGGATGTTTTGATTCCACTGTGCCCTGCAATACTCTCACCCCACCACACACTAATACAACCTCTGTCCCTGCTGTCTCTCCTCGGCTTCTGCCGAGGACCCAGCCAGCTCTGCTGACCAGCTCCACTCCACACCAGCCTGAGCCATGGCGTGTAAGCAAGCACCAGAGCAGGCGGTCAGGACAACGCTCAGCCCCAGCCCAACCCCTACGGCTAGAAAACCGCTACAGCATTCTGACGAACGACGAGGAGTTCCCTTCTCTGCCACGTCCCCACGCAGCTCATCCTGGTCCATCCACACAGTCGACGCGCCCATTGAGGGCGGACTCTCCCCCCTCGGACTCATCAATCTCCACGCTGGTCATCGGAAGCTCCATGGTAAGGGATCTCCACATTCCCCCTTTACCCAGCGGTCCCTCAAGGTCTACTGCTTCCCCGGTGCCAAGGTCCGTGACATCCAGCACAAACTTCCCGGCATCCTCGCCCGCCACTCCAAGGTCGACAACATCATCGTGCATGTGGGCACAAACGACATCAGAGAGAGACGGTCGATAGCACTCCAGGAAGACTTCACCACTCTCATCACCACCCTGATGGGCACAGGTAAGCGGATTGTCATCTCTGGGCCTCTACCTACCTACAGGAAGGGTGCGGAGATGGTCCAGACTGTTCTGGCTCCACACCTGGCTGGAACCACTCTGCACTTCCCTGGGCCTTCCCTATGTCGACAACTTCAACTTGTTCTGGGAGATGCCCAACCTGCTGAAGCGTGATGGTCTCCACCCAAACCGACACGGAGCCAGGCTGCTATCTGACAACATAACGACCACACTAACAGAAGGCAAGTATTGACATTATGTTGAAAATATCACAGATTCATGTCCCCAGGTATTGATCCTGATAGCACTATACAAGTGGATGGATCTGAAAATGTTTTCTGTAGGATAACATGTAGTACTAGTATTACTCCAGTAACATGTGGTACTAGTACTATTCCAGTAATTATCAACAACAGACCACACAAAGTGGTGAATAGAGAGGCAACACTTAACAACCTAATTGGAATTAAAACTACCACAGCAATGATAGAAAAGGATAGGAAAATTAGATGTGGATTACTAAATATCAGATCTTTGTCTTCTAAAGCAGTACTCGTAAATGAATTGATATCTGATAATCAAATTGATCTATTCTGTCTTACTGAAACCTGGCTGGGCCATGAAGAATATGTTAGTCTAAATGAAGCCACCCCTCCCAGTCATATTAATACTCAAATTCCTAGAGGCTCAGGCCGAGGAGGGGAGTTGCAGCCATATTTGATTCAAGCCTGTTAATTAACCCTAAACCCAAACTAAATTATAACTCTTTTGAAAGCCTTGTTCTTAATCTTCAACATCCAACACGGAAATCAGTACAGCCAATTATATTTGTTGTTGTCTACCGAGCTCCAGGTCCGTATTCTGAATTTTTATCTGAATTCTCAGAGTTTTTATCATGTGTAGTCCTTAAATCAGACAAAGTACTTATTGTTGGTGATTTTAATATCCATGTGGACGTTGACAGCAATAGCCTTACTACTGCTTTCAACTCATTACTGGATTCAATCGGTTTCAGTCAGAGTGTGCACAAGGCGACGCACTGTTTTAACCACACCCTCGACCTTGTGCTGGCATATGGTATTGAAATTGAGGATTTAATAATATTTCCGCAGAATCTGGTATTATCAGATCATTTTTAATTACTTTTGAATTCTTGCTACCTGACCATACTAAACCAAATAGCAGCTTCTACACTAGATGCCTATCTGACAGTGCTATAGCTAAATTTAAGGAAAATATTCCTACAGCATTCCAGTCTATGTCTTGCCTTAACATAACAGAGGACCTCTATGTTAACCTCAGTCCCTCTCAAATTGATACATTTGTAGACGGTGCTACGACTTGCCTACGGACGACCTTAGACTCTGTCGCTCCTCTCAAAAAGAAGACGATAAAGCAAAGGAAATTAGCTCCTTGGTATAACTCCCAAACTCGCAAATTAAAACAAATCTCACGAAACATCGAAAGTAAGTGGCGCTCCACCAAAGTGGAGGAATCCCGTTTGGAATGGCAAGACAGTCTGAAAACCTATAGGAAGGCCCTAAGAAAGGCCAGATCAGACTATTACTCATCATTAATAGAAGAAAACAAGAACAACCCAAGGTTTCTTTTCAGCACTGTAGCCAGGCTGACAGATAGCCACAGCTCTACTGAGCCATCTATTCCTCTAGCTCTGAGTAGTGATGACTTCATGAGCTTCTTTAATGATAAAATTATAACAATTAGAGATAAAATTCAACACCTTTTGCCCTTAACTTCTAACAGTTCATCTTTAAATGCAGGACCGCTAGAAAGAACGACGCGACTCCCGACATATACTTGGACTGCTTTTATCCTATAGACCTTCAACAATTAATGTTAAAGATATCCTCAGCTAAGCCGTCTACCTGTCTCTTAGACCCCATCCCAACGAGGCTACTCAAAGAAGCGTTACCCGTGGTAAACACTTCATTATTAGATATGATCAACATGTCCTTACTAACAGGTTATGTACCGCAGTCATTTAAAATTGCTGTGATAAAACCTCTTCTGAAAAAACCCACCCTAGATCCTGAGGTCTTAGCAAACTATAGACCTATATCTAACCTTCCCTTTCTATCCAAGATCCTTGAGAAGGTGGTTGCTAATCAGTTATGTGATTTTCTACATAGCAACAGTCTATTTGATGATTTTCAATCAGGATTTAGAAAGAATCATAGCACAGAGACGGCACTGGTGAAAATTACTAACGACCTTCTAACTGCTGCAGACCAAGGACTTGTCTCCATTCTTGTTCTACTAGATCTTAGTGCTGCATTTGACACTATTGACCATACTATCCTGTTACAGAGACTGGAACACTTAGTTGGCATTAAAGGAATCGCACTAAGCTGGTTTAAGTCCTATTTCTCTGAACGATCCCAGTTTGTTAATGTTAATGATAAACCCTCCAAGCACGCTAAAGTTAGCCATGGCGTTCCTCAAGGCTCAGTGCTTGGACCAATTCTATTTTCCTTATATATGCTTCCTCTAGGTAATATTATTAGGAAACACTCGATTAACTATCACTGTTACGCAGACGATACCCAATTATATCTGTCAATTAAGCCAGATGAAAGTGGTCAGTTAGCAAGACCTCAAACGTGTATTGAGGATATAAAATCCTGGATGACCCACAATTTCCTGATGTTAAACTCAGACAAAACTGAAGTTATTGTGATAGGACCAACGCACCGCCGAACTTCGTTTTCGAAGATATAGTTACTCTGGATGGTATTACCCTGGCCTCCAGCACTACTGTCAGAAATCTAGGAGTTATTTTTGATCAGGATATATCCTTCAACGCCCACTTAAAACAAAAACCTCAAGAATAGCGTTTTCCATCTTCGTAACATTGCCAAAATTAGGAATATCCTGTCTCAAAACGATGCTGAAAAACTAGTCCATGCATTCGTTACTTCTAGACTAGATTACTGCAATTCTTTATTATCAGGTTGCCCAAATAAGTCCATTAAGACTCTCCAACTGATCCAGAATGCTGCAGCACGTGTTCTGACGAGAACTAAGAGAAGAGATCATATTTCTCCTGTATTAGCTTCTCTGCATTGGCTTCCAGTGAAATATAGGATTGAATTTAAAATCCTCCTCCTGACTTACAAAGCTCTAAATGGTCAAGCACCATCATACTTAGAAGAGCTCATAGTACCTTATTGTCCCACTAGAGCACTGCGCTCCCAGAATGCGGGGCTACTTATGGTTCCTAGAGTCTCTGGAAGTAGACTGGGGGCCAGGGCCTTCAGCTATCAGGCTCCAGTATTATGGAACCAGCTCCCAGTCGGGGTTCGAGAGGCAGACACCGTTACAACATTTAGGAGTAAACTGAAAACCCTCCTCTTTGATAAAGCTTATAGTTAGGGAACGAGGAGTTGAAGCGTCCACCTAACCCGGCCCACTGCTTCTCCTCGTAGTCATCAGTTTTTTTTTTTTTTCTATACTGTATAATTAATAATCGAGCGAGAGTAGAGGGAGGCGGTCCAGTACAGCCCGACCCGGTTGGGGGGAGTTCTAGCCCGACCAGGCACCTCTCTTTAACCTGCCTCTCTTAAGTTATGCTATTACAATTCTAGACTGCCGGGGAGGCTGTTCCTCCCTAAGACACACTGAGCTGCTCTCTCATCTCTACTTGTTACTTTTGTATGCATCCTGTCCCAGAAATGCTTGTTACTAATCTAGCTCTGGGGAGTTTACTCCCCGGAGTCCTTATGTTTCTTCTTCGCAGAGCTATGCTCTGCGATTCTCTGCATTTCCCGGCTGCATCCTGCTGCGTCCTGCTGCATCCGCAGCCTCCCCCCGTGCTCTGCAGCGCCACGTTACATCCCGCAACGCCCTGCTGTGATGTTCATACGCACAGAGTAGTCAGGATCCGGTATAGGAGACTGCACTACTCAGTATGACACGATGTGCCCTGCTATGACATGAACTTACACGATAACCTTCAAAGTCAATGTGACTTCTAATGTGACTGTTATCACCACTGTTCATCACGCCCCCAACCGGCCCGTCAGACACCGCCTACCAAGAGTCTGGGTCTGCCGAGGTTTCTTCCTAAAAGGGAGTTTTTTCTTGCCACTGTCGCAATAGCCACTGCTAATGCTTGCTCTTGAGGGAATTACTGTAATTGTTGGGCTTTTGGAATTTATAGAGTGTGGTCTAGACCTACTCTATCTGTAAAGTGTCTCGAGATAACTTTTGTTATGATTTGATACTATAAATAAAATTGAATTGAAAAAATTGAATTGAATTGAAAGAAGAGCAAAAAACAACACTGGAGGCTTTTCTCGGAGGAAAAGATGTTTTTGCTCTTCTCCCGACTGGTTTCGGCAAGATCCGATTGGTTGATTTGGCCCGTCTATCACCAACATAGGTGGTGATAGACAGGTGGGTTATCCAATCAGCTAACCAGTATTTTCGCCCCTCCCCAAAAGTTCTCCAACAGAAAGTTCCCCGATGGATATGCCGAGCAAATGCGAAGCAATCCATCCGGCGGAGTCAGTTTACATTTATGCTACTATTTTGTTTGCCGACAGGCGTACATACTTTGCCCTCATCAATATTTACGACTACGTCAGTGGTTGGAGACATACAGTACATGCACAAGAGGTAAACACAATAACTAACCAAACTTGTACTTACTAATCTAATCCAATACACTAGCCCTGCAATAGTATACTACCCTGTGAAGCATGTTATGTTGAATCTTTTGGCGTTTTTCCATTACATGGAACCTGCTCGACTCGCCTCGACTCTACTCGACTCTACTCGACTCTACTCGACTCTACTCGACTCGACTCGCTGTGCGTCCGTTTTCCATTGCAGATTTTAGTATCGCCTCAGTGTGGCTGGTTGTCATAGCGACTGCCGTGGGCGTGGCTTAGTAGCTTGCTTTTCCCATTGACATATCCCCAACGCATTTCCTGGTTCTCCGTCTCCGTAAACAACATGATATCAAAGAGATAGTTAACGTTTACTGCTCCAGATTTCCCACCGTTGTCACATATATAAGACTCTAGAGTCGCTACTCGCTTTGTTTCTCTCACATATATATAACTCTAGAGTCGCTACTCGCTGCAGAGATAATCGCCGTCACTCTCTCACTTCTCCCTCGCTCACTAGCTCCCCACACACACACATACGGCTACTCGACACACACACATCACACATGCACACACCAGCGCACCAGTATAACCATCAGGCCACTTGTATGCTACGGCGAAAGCTCTGCGTGGAGCGTCCGGCAGCAAAAAAACACCACTGGCTAAACTATTTAAAAATGCCGTCTCTCGCTAGCAATGCAGTGATCAGTGACGCTTCTTTCCGACCAATCAGCAGCCTGCAGGGTTTCACGTCACCTTCTCGGCTCGCCTCACCTCACTTGGAACCTCGACTGAGCAGGTACTAAAAAAAGTACCTGTTAGCAGGTACCAGGTACTTTTTTTTGTAATGGAAAACCAAAAAAGGCGAGTAGAGTCGAGGCGAGGCGAGAAGGTACCATGTAATGGAAAAGCGCCATTTGTTGACATAAGAAATATGGAATTAGTCCTGTGTTAATGTATGAGCATGTACTGTACTTTGCGGTGTTGTGGACGGCATTACATTGCTAACTGTTTGTCACTGATCTGAATGTTACCCTGGCACTAGTCTCGCATTGCCTGACCTATCTCCTCAATGCTGTGGAGTAAGGTCTGGCTACACCACAGAAACGTAATGGGATAGGAGAAAAAAACGCTCTGGGTTGTTTGCGTTTCAATAACCGAGAGCATTTCTCATAAAATATTGAATCAACTTAAGGGAATATGCCACCGTTTGTTGAAATAGGGCTTATCATGGTCTACCCTGGCTGTAGATAGGTGGGCCAACGCATTTTTTGTCTCAGTGCAAGTAATTAGGTTGTTTTTTGTCTTTTGTTGGCTCACTTTTACTCACAACATGCTTAACGGGCAACATAGGATTCCATTCACTACGCTAAGCTAACTAGCGGTGGCGCTGCCAGTGTTGCACCGGACTAAAACGATGCATGCACAAAAAATGCGTTGGCCGACCTATCTACAGCTAGGGGAGACAGTGATAAGCCCTATTTCAACAAACGGTGGCGTATCCCTTTAACTGTTCACACAATAAAATAACATGAGCAATTAAATTAGCTGGATACATGGTTAAACGTAATTTGCTCTCACCAGTGTATCGCCGTGTGAATTTTGTCCACAGCATTCCCCACCAATCGGTCCCTAAACATCCCAGTTAGGAAGTAAATGCATATTCTTTGTAAATCTTTACATCATTCCCCGAAAGAACCAAGCAGGCCTGCTTTGTTGCACCTACCAAATGTTCTTCAAAACTTGCCATTTTCAGCCTGTAGCTTCCTAGCTCAAAGTTTGTTATTGTTTGAGGACGCAAAGGGATTTCAAGAGCGACAGCACGCGCCAGATGTTAGGCAGTTATCCTGACCTTATAACCTGAAGTCTGAAGATTACTTGCAACAAGTAATTATCTGGATCTCCTCACACAGTAGTTATATTTCAGGCGATGCAATGAAAACTTTTACATAACCATCACATTATATATTCTTCTCAGTTGTTTGTGCCCCCTCATTTAACTTTATTAAAGAATTGATTTCAAAATAGTAGTTTATAAATCACTAAACGGTTTAGGGCCAAAATACATTTCTGATCTGCTACTGCACTATAAACCCCACAGACCTCTCAGGTGGTCTGGGACAGGTCTGCTTGTTGTCCCCCAGAGTCAGAACTAAACAGGGGGAAGCAGCGTTTAGTTTTTATGCTCCACATATCTGGAACAAACTCCCAGAAAACAGCAGGTCCGCTGCAACTCTGTTATTTTAAATCAAGGCTGAAGACCTATCTTTTTGATGTTGCCTTTTTTTAAATAATTGTTCATGACTTCTACTGAAGTTGCATTGTTGAAACTGTATGACAATCTATATAAGCTCATGAAGAGAATGAAAAACTAAGACCGGTGGGAACGGCAAGGATTGCGCTTGGATTACGTGTATAGAGCAACAGTTTATACATTGTCCCATACTCTCAGCCTAAAATCTCAGATTTTATCTGCTTTTACAACTTTTTTAACCGTTTCTTTAATGTTTAATTTCTTATACTGCACTGCAACCTTTATTCTCGTATTTTATCCGTCTTTAATGTTTTTAATCATTTTTGTATTTATATATGTAAAGCACTTTGAATTGCCCTGTTGCTAAAATGTGCTATACAAATAAAGCTGCCTTGCCTTTATATGGTGAAAATGACCTTTTTGTTGTTCTTTTGTAATTTCCCATTTATATAATCCCAATATTAAAGTTAGACAGGGAGTTCAAATTTTGTAATTGAAGTTGCGACCGAATTTTAATGAATGGGGATGATATGAGTTGCTCGCTGTTCTCCTATGACATTTTACACACTGTAGCTACAAGTATCACACTTTTGGTTTTTCCCAGATGAGAGGGGGTTTTCAATCTGTATTCCGACTTTATGGATAATTGGTTCAAAATGGGTCATAATAAGGCAGGGAACCTACATGTGATTTTGTTTAATCATACACATTGCGTTGTCATGAAAAGTTCATCACTGACCTGATATAGCTGCTATGAAACTGACACTATTGTAAGCTTGGCTACGGTGCTATTAGCACTGCCAGACAAAACAATGGGAAGGAAGCAAAGGTCCTCACAGGTCAACTGGGTTCCTAGAAACCAAGAATCAACTTGGGACACAAGTCAAGCTCAAAGTCAAAATTATTTATTGCACCTATTGCAGAGGGCCTTGGGTCTGTGGGCCCTATGTTGCACCCGGGGCTAGTTTAAGAACGACGAAGTTGTCAGTTTCCCGTCCAGCGCCCACGTCGTTTAAATAGCAAATGCACCTGCACCCATCTTTGCGCCAATGAGGGAGGTGTGTTCAGGTGAATTCTTGGTGTATTGCTATCTTAAGGCAGCGGGAAGTGATCGTACCATTGACCAACAAAAACCTGGTCTAAAGTCAATACAGCAAATTAGTAAAATGTGTCTAGACTTGTGCACAGCGCGCGCACACTATGCTTGTTACACACACACACACACACACACACACACACACACACACAGGGAAGCGCAGCAGCACACAAACATGCAAAAGATTACAAATAAAAACATTACGGTGCGCCATCATCCGCCATCATAATAGCAATGCTCCATGGTACAAACACGCCTGGCTTTTAAAGGGAATGGGAGATGACCCTCTGATTGGTTTATTGCACGTTACGCCCAGAACACCCCTATGAATTAATGAAGACACTAATTACAACCCTTTTGAACCATGCGCCCGGCGCACGGACCCTTTTTTTCTGCCGTCAAACTAGCAAAAGTGGATTTGGACACGCCCTAAATGCACCTGCGCTAGGCCCGTGTGTGTGTGAGTGGAATCCGAGCGCACTGTCTTGTCAGCTCCAATCACGTGGTGCATCATATAGCGTCAAGCCTCTTTCAGAAGGGGTCTAATTAAGGTTTGGATTTGGGTGGGTTTTCCACAGGTCTTTTATAGAGCAGGTCCAAATGTCTGGGCACATGTCACACAGTCCAATAAAAATAGCTCACTTGACCGAGATTTTGGGATAAAATCTTCAATTGAGCCACAAATTGTCAGTTATTTTGTCAAAACAAATACCACAATTGAAATATGTCGGGTTATGTTATGTTGTGATTGTAGGATGCACATGCATGTCAGTTTGATAACACTGTTATGAACAGCTGCATGCATCTGTTTTCCTTCTAAATGAGATTTTGCTGTGTTTTGTTGACATTGTTTTCTATGCAGGTATTAGGAGGGTTGTTGCTTTGGATGTGATTGTCCATGTGTGTGTGTTAATATGATGTCACGCAGAAGGCTGCCTGATGCTGGTGTACGACACCAGATTATAATCCAGATGTAACTTGCATTACTATGACACATCATCAGCTCGCTCTCCCTGTGTCTGTGCGTTCTCTCTCCCTCGACCTCCATCCCACTTTCTCTTTGTATACCTCTCTATTCGCTCTCTCCCCTTTTTTAGTCTCAGCCTCTCATTCTCTCTCATAACCGGTTTGAAGTCTACCAGTAGGGGTGCGTGTGGGAGAGGACGCCCTGCATCCTGCAGCTCTTTGTATTGAAAATGAGTATTATATTTTTCAAAAGGCCAGCAGGCAGTCAGCGCCTACGTGTGTATATTCTTTTATTTTTATTTTTCAACAGATGAAAGCAGACAGGGTGCAGACACAACAGAATAACACCACAGCTGATAAAGCAGCCAGGAATCGGATCCACATGTGCATAAAGACATTGAGGCATGAGATTCCTCAGATTCTTAGCTGTTCAAACGCCCAGACAATTTTGAAAAAAAAAAAAAAAAAAAAAACTACATTATTTATTTATGAGAAAGTTACTCCCAAGCTGGTAGGATTGCATGAGAGAGATTGTTTTATTTATTTACTTATGTATTCATTTGATAAGGACTATACAGAAGACTTTAACATATTTTGTTGTTGTTTACGCCATTGTTCCAGTTGTGTATTATGACTGATAATACCTAATGATAACATGTATAATGGTAAAGATAAGATAAATCTGAGGTCATCTTCATATTGCTCATGGGGTAGAAAAGAAGAAAACAAAAAACAAGTTTTGTTACACAAATTAATATTTTTCTTTTGGGATGTTTCACCCCAAGCAAGCAAGAAATCTGTGAGATCACAGAAATACCTTTGAAGATGCAACTCTATGCCCTGTAAAAAATAACGTTTGGATTTTTTTTCCTTTGAGGTTATTGGAGGCTGCGTGTGTTTGTGCCTCTTTATTAGAGATGGCCCGATACCACTTTTTTGCTTCCCAATACCAATTCTGATACCTGAACTTGCGTATTGGCCGATACAGAGTACCGATCCGATACCAGAGTGTCATATATTTCATTATGTTTTAACAGCTGTATACTACTATCCCTGTATGGATGTGATAGGATTTCTATCTTTGTTGTCGGTCTGGCTCAGGTTAAACTCTTTGTGAAACATGAACAAACACAAACAATGAATGCCCCAGAACTTTCTTTTATTCTCCAGTTTGACAGGCAGTTATAACGGAAAAAGAACATAAATAAACTACTTTAATGTAGAATTTCTTTAGGGCTTTATTACGTGGTATCGGATCGGTGCAGAAACTCCAGTACTTCCCGATACCGATACCAGCGTTTTAAGCAGTATCGGAGCCGATACCGATACTGGTATCGGTATCGGAACATCTCTACTCTTTATATTGAGTTGCCTCTGCTGCTAATCTAAATTTCATTTCAAATATCAAGTGCTTCTATAAACCTACAAAATAAAACAGACCCTTATGTACAGTATGTCTGGTCTCACACCAGCATTAAAAAGAGCAAAGATTTTACAGTGAAATAAATCCATTTCAATGGAATGGACCTGGTTACCAGGGCAAAATAAACTGGGTTAAATAGCCAAATAGAGGAAGTTATCGTATTAGCTGTGTTGTATCATCGTCTTGTCTAGTTAGTAACCAAAGGAGCTTAAAGCTATGTTGGAGCGGTGTTCTGGCTGGCATGGTACCGTTTAGCTGCGCAGCTACAGTAGGTCACAACAGAAGTATCCCTTCAGGTAGTCATTACATCACCAAGCGTCCAGCACCACGTGCAGTATAAGCAGCTAGAACAAAGTGTCCACAATCATCCAGAGAAATAAAGTTAACACATTAACATGGAAGTGGATGTAAATGAGCCAACAGATGATGCGTGTACACAGGCTGTATGCAGATGGAGGCAGATCTAATGCTCTTTTATGCCTCACAAAAACATAAACACACGCACGCGCCCAGGTGTATTTCACATGACAACATGTATGACTGAGCTGCATGGTTGAGCGCACTGTATGGTTCCTGGACCTATATACTAAGTCTAGTATAGATGTGTTATTATTTGATTTACTATAGATAGACGGAAACGAAGAAGATAGGTGGAAAAGAAAGAAGAAAAAATAAATGTGTATGTATGCATCTGTGCCTGTGTATGCATGGGTGTGTGTGAGCTGTAGGTCGGTAGATATACGGTGTACGTGTATGTAAAGAAGAATTGTGTTGAATTGTTTTGTATTTAACTAAAGGATAAAAATAGAGAAAGGGGGTAGGACTAGAAACGTTTGTTTATGAACTTCTTCCTACTCTTTTTTGAACATATGGAATTTCTTATTTGAATTACTTAAAATTTTGGTAGATTGTGCTCAGAACTACATGTTCAAAATAAACTAGTACTACTACTACTACCACTCTAGCATTACTACATATACAAATAGCAAATGTAGCATTTCCTCCTAAAGCCGTTGGTGTGCTGGTGTTTGTGTGATTACGTAACTGCTGCCTCTGTTCCTGTTGTGTTTATGAATGCATGGATATTTTTCCCTCTATTACCCTAATTAGAATGGTTACTTTGGCATGCAGCTCAAAGGAGGGACGAAAACACACACACCATGAAGTCTCTTTCGTCCTTTTCTCTTTCCTTCTAACCACGCCACTCACTCTTTCACTTTTATGTTTTTCAGTGTACTTTTCTTAGCTTGATTTCAATAATACATCAAGGTTATGCATATTTTAGTGGCTTCGTGTAATACACTCGTGACACGCACTCCTCCCTACACGTGTACAGTAGACAAGTTCCCGTGCTGCTGCAGGGGGAAGACCTCCGAAGGAAGACTTGGAGGGTCTCCCCCTCCTCACATACGTCAGCAGCGGGGCCTCATGATAAGACTCCAGTCCTTAGAGACAGCGGGGAGGGAGAAATACGCGGGGATGGATGGGTAGATACATCAAGGTATCTTAGATCAGAGGACAAGGTGCGATAGAGCCAGAGAAAAACCGATGGTATTGCGTGAATCTTTGCAAATCTTGTCTTGACTTTTTTTTTTTTTCTTCATTACTTTTGAAAACGTCTTTGATGTCTGTTGGGTTTCTGCCCTGCACTTCTCGAGAGATCGCTTGTCCATCAAATAGTGCGGGCAGGACGTAGACATGATTTTCCTTTCAGTTATTTTTGTTGTTGTAGGTGCTGCAGTTGTTCTTTGTGTGTTCAGCCATTTTTGCTCTTGCTGCTCACACTACCTTTTACCATCATGTACATTCACCGATATTAATGAAACTGAAACCAAACATGACACACCTAAATAATTGTTAACATGAGGATATACTTCTCTAAACTACACAGTGTGCTATATTTAAGCTAAGGATTAAGAAAAGGCTAATTCAAGTTACTTCTTCTCCTGTAAAATTTAATGTGTCTAATTGGATGTCTGGTTTTCCAAAAATAATTAGTATTTGAAATGAAAACCCATCCCTTTTGTGTGTTCCCAACGGCTATCCTCTTTCCTCTCCTGTTCCCAAAAATCCCATCTAGTAGGATCTTGTAATGATCGCTGATGAGACAAGCAGGAAGAAAAGGCTGGATGATGAAAGCGTAGGAGTTAGTGTGGAGGGGGGGAAGGGGGATGATGGGATTGGGGGATGGGGAAGTGGCTGGGACAGCCACAGAATGGAAGGCATGGAGTTTAGGATGACACATTACTATTGATTTTGACTGGTGGCAATACATATTGTATAAATTAATTAAATACAGTGTGAAGAGAGATGCTTTCTTTCTTGAGGGAATTACTGTAATTGTTGGGGCTTTGTAAATTATAGAGTGTGGTCTAGACCTACTCTATCTATAAAGTGTCTCGAGATAACTCTGTTATGATTTGATACTATAAATAAAATTGAATTGAATTGAATTTCTTCCCTAGATATAACACTGTCTAAAGTTGCAAGCTCGGGAGTGACTTTGTTGTGTAATAAAACCGAAGCGAGCACACACAGTCAGATACTTTGCTTCTCTGAGGCCAAATGGGCTGCTGAGGGTTGGTATAGAGGAAATTGAGCAACCAGGCTTACAGGCTTTTGTACAAGCAGCTGAGAGTGGTCTGAAACCGGAGCCAATATAGCAAAAGCCTCATGGGAGCCATTTTGGGGCCAAGGCTAGGGTAAAGAGGATATGAGCTCCAACTCTGTACATGACGGAAAGGCATGAGGGGGGAGAGACAGACAGGTGGGAGAGACAGACGGGGTTTCGGAGGCCTGTGTGCTGCGGAGCGTGATCTGTCTGCTCGCTTTTGCTCACAGCTGAGAATGAATGGACACACACACACACACACACACACACACACACACACAGAAAGCATTTAACTCCTGTAATGAGTTCAGCTGGTCCTCAGGATGGACATTACTTTCGATAATGTAATGTCCTATTCCACAGACAGATAACAGGAAAGTGTGATTCAGCGCGGCTGGGGGCTCATGTAAACCCCGTCTGTATTAATCGCCCCTTTAGGAAGCCCTCGCTTTAGTATTGCTACATGACGATCAAGAATAAACTTAGTTCACCACTTTTGAACGGAGCCCACGACTGTCTCCATTGTCCCTTCTGTTTCAAGACTTCAAACGACTCCTTAATTGGCTTTCGGGGACACGGCTCAGCTGCCAAGGGTCTTGAAGGAGAACATCAACCTTTTGGCAAATTATTATTTTGATCGGCTTAGCCTTGTGTGACGAGAAAGTTGGCAGCAGCCTCCCATTTGTGTGCCCAGCATTTATTCGGCTTGTTCCAGCGTAGCTGATACTTTGGAGTGATCTGTGAACTGCACACGATAGCTCTAGGGCAATGCTGTTCAATAAAAGGCTGCATTGCTGGCAGTGTTTTTATATCAAATTGTATTGTATCTTGTGACATTAATCAAAGAGAACAGTTGCCAAAAGATTGGTTGACTGAACTTTAAACATTTTCAAACCCAGCTGAGAGTCTGTCATCCTTAAGATCATTGTGAAAACAATTGCAGCTTTTGTTATTTCAGTAGATTGAGCCATGTGGTGTCTTGACAATGTGTTTAAGAAACAGAGTACTGGCAATTCAAGTTAGGGAAGATGGATTTGTGTCTGGGGGAGGCCTGATGTTTCATATCTGATCTGATTTTGCTAACATTGCTACTTTGCCCTTGTTTTTAGTTGTGACAGCAGTAATATAGGTCATTGGGTTTATGGATTGCTCGTGCGATGGCAGCAACAACAACTATAACACCTGCATGGGCCTGACTGCTGCATCAATCTGTGTTTCCTTTAGCTGGTAAAGCAGAGGTCTCTGATCTCTAGGCTAATGAGTTTAGTTGGAAACTTGTTGAATTTAATCATCATTTACTGCATGTTCAACTTAACTTTATTTAAAGGTGCAATATGTAATGCTGACAGCTAGTGTTTGAAATAGTTACTGCAGTACAAATTCAAAATAGTGGAGAGAGTCTTCTTCCCCCAGCCCCCTCCTCCCCAGACTCAAAGTATCACGGAGGTTGCCAGGCTGAGACCGCAGCATGCATAGTCTCGCTTTGCCAGACCCTCCTCCAAAGCGCGCTGAAGGAACATCCACAGCAGTGTTGCTAGACGCTTGTCTCACATAGCCAGACATTACTTCACAGCACAGCGGAGTAGATCTAACGTTAGATGCTGGCTATATTGACAGCCATAGAAGCCTGTCCTCCGGTAACGTTAGCAGGGTTAGCATGGCGGTGTTAGCCAGGACCAGTCGGGATCACTTTCCTGGCTGTGTCTCAATTTTTGTATTTTCTTTTGCGAGTAACCAACTTGGATACTCTAGCTATACTGTATAATTCAATGTTAGTACACAAATGTTGAAATGACATAAAAGTTTTTTTTCCTTTTTAGGTCTGGTAGAATCTATCTCCATTGATCCTGTTCATTTGTTTGCTGCTTTCATGGCTGTCCTAACGTTACAGCTGTAGCGCGCTGGGTTTACGCTTTTACAGGTGTATCTGGCAACCCGGCCTGGCTGTCAAACTGGGCCGTTGATAACAACAGGCCAAAACACAAACAGAAATTCCGTCACGGAAGGGAAGTTTCTAATGGAGAAAATACTGGCATTAGCATTGTTGTCAGAAAAGATAGTATTTCAACTTAGCATGTTTCCTTAATATCTGATGACGCGTTGGGGTCATTTTTGGATTCATTACAGTCAATATATTACATACTGGACCTTTAATTTTGTACATTAAAATGAATCATAATTATTGACCCAGTTACTGGTTAATACAAACAACCAAACTAGAGAATACAGTAAGTGGGCCACATTTAGGACAACTAGATCAGGAAGAGTGTGTAGATTATAACTTTCATATGTATGCAGACAAAGATGAAGGGATTAGGTCAGATTGTTGGGAGATTGGGTTGCCTAACCCTCCCGAAGCATAACTACGTCACATAATGTACAGGGTGGAAGTGGAAGCATTAACCTTGTAATTAAATATGTAAGCTGTTTTTTAACATACATTACATCATAAGAACTTTTTTAAATTTTAAATATAAAACAACCTCTAGCCTTATCCTTAGAAACTCAGACTAACCAGTGTATTTTAGTTTTACCACTGGCTTACATTTGTTCTGTGCAGTGACTTCTGCTCCCTCTCCTTAGTTTCCAGTAGTAATAAAAGCAGCACTGGTCGTTCAAAAGAGTTTTATTGGTTTCCCTGTGGCTGTATGGAGGGCAGGAGTGAGCGATCCACCAGCAACACATGGATATCTTTCCTGACTATGTTGCCCTGCCCACAAACTCGGTGTGTCTGAATGTCATGCCACGTTTTCTGTGACCACGTTTAACTGATGACATTCTCGTCCTATCAGCTGTCTGATCTAAATGAAACCCGGGGGACTTGACTCGAGAGGGGAGCTTTTGAATCTCTTCTTTTTTTTTTCTTCTCCCCATCCAGATATCAATTACTGTCAAGTTTCTGGCAGGTTCCTCTGATGGTGTAAATGTCAGCAGGGTCTACCGGCGTGGACCGACAGCGAAGCTGCTCAGGATCCAAATGCACACTCCAAACTCTACCCCAGCATTAACCTCCGTCCTTTACTTCTTCTCTCTGTGATTTTCTGCCTCTTTCTCCGTCCAGCTCTCTGTTTCCCCTTCTCTCACTAAAACACTCTTCATTAAATATAGTGCATGTATTTATGATCAATCATCATGGCAGCACGGGAGTTTAAATTGATTGTCAATTTAAATTGCCTATGAAGACGTTGACGTGGCACAGAAGCAGCAGCAGTTGAACCGTGACAAATACGATGAACAAAATATGAAGGATAACGTTGATTATGAGTAAATGCATAAACAGACAATTTAAGCTTTATTATTATGTTATAACATGAAGGAGAAAGAATCCATCGTCTTGGCAAATATTGGGTGCATTTTGCCAGTGTTGGATGTTGTGTGCATGTTTATACAGGAAGATGGTGTGATGTATGTGTGGTCTATCCAGACCTTACTCCGCATTGCTGTGGAGATAGGTCTGGCAATGCACTGGCACAGCAGGCTGGCTCCTGAACAGACAAAGATTACAGATCCAGACCAGAGTCTACTAGCCCCAAATCTTGTAAAATCTAATAAAATGATCTGGATCTGATTTCAAAATGGCTCATCTGGTCCCAATAAGAAATTGCATGGCCTAAATCCAGTCCGTCACAAAAACACAACTAATCTAAACTTTTGTTTTTATTTAATTGATAATTTAAGGAGCCATTTTGAGTGTATTCATTATATCTATTCAGCCCAACAGATATCATATTAAAAAAAAAAAAAAAAAAAAAAAATAGGGCTATATATGTATTCTTTTTTTACTGAAAACAAAAGCATGTTACTATACTACATACTGTATTAGAGGAATTTCATGGAATAACTAATACATAAACCAAAATAGTACATATAAATGATGATCGATCCTTGTGTTTCTGTCGCTTACACCCACGGAAGGTATGGGCTAATACATTTTTCATTCTATTTTCATTATCTACTGCTGCTGACTGCATGGTGATGCATGAAACATCGCGGTGCGTGCGCGCCCGGCTTGGATCTTTATGGCTTTTTCGCGCGCATACGTGCGTCTCCTACTGTGCGCTACGTCCCTATAGCCGGCATCAAGTCACGTGTCAGGACTCCCGGGTCCTGGGCCAAGTTTGTCGGTTTCAGATCAACCACGGAGCATCAGCACACAGAGAGCCCGACCCTTCCGCGCGCATCTCCGCTCCACGCTGCGTAACCAACACCTCAGCGAGGATGGACGGATGGATGCAATGGATTGTGGATAGATGTTAACCGAACGCGCCAATGAAGACCACTTCAAGTGATTCTTTGATTACTTCCAGTGATTTATGCTCTCGGATTACCTTTTGATCTGTTAAAAAAAAAAAAAAAAAAAGAAGAAAGAAGATTTGAAGAGAGGAAAGACAGGAAGGAAAGCTCCGGGCTGCTGGGAAAGGCTGGGTGCGCTGGAAACACGGAAAGTCACGGATCATGCTTATGGGAACTTCCGATTCCGTCTCGATAAGGTAGGCTATATGAAAAGTATAAAGTTGTTCCGTTTGCCTGTACTGTTTAAATACACATCGAGGATCCACTTTTCAATGGCGAAAAAAACCAAAAACACAGGTGATGGGCGCTCCATTCAATCAGGCGTGTTTTATTTCACCGTTTGAAATGCGTAAGTACTTTTTTTATTTATTTTTAGCAGCTATCCTAATCAGAGCATGTTTAAAATGTTTCCTTCTTTGTCGTACAGCCCCTTCAGGAGAGCATGCAACTGCCTCAGATGCGCTTTTTTCCCCACATAACGGCAAACGATGGACAACAAAGCCCATTAAAAAGCCCTTAAAAGAGAAAAGTCTGTTAGATGGCTTATATTGACTAATGTTTGCTATTATGCTATAATACTTATTATACCAATCAGGATTATTGTGGCATTTCATGTGTGTGTGTGTGTGTTTTTTCTTCCTTTTTGCGCATTCCCTGCCCACCATTGCGTGGTGTGTGCTAAAAACCTCCAGTAGACCGGAGACAGAGCAGTCCATCTGTTCAATCACATAGCAACAGGAAGAGGAGGGAGACAGAGTAAAAACACACACACACACACACACACACACACACACACACACACACACACACACACACACACACACACACACACACACACACACTATTTTCACAATATCACAATATGATTCTATGGCAGGGATGTATAACTTATTTGTAATTGGATCCATACATATTTGTGTTTCTAATTAAATTGTGTCATTGAAACAGCAACTCAATCTGTGGTGCTCAATCATCAGTATCCATGGTTGCTCTTCTTTTTCTGTCACTGTTTCTCTGCTAGGGCTGCACGATATGAGGAACCTATGCGATAACGTTGTTGAATATCGAGATAACTATATTACTTGCAATAAACCACCAGATATTAAAGTGAACTCAGTTCTGCCTTTCTGCTGCTTTCAGTTGTCTGAACAAACTGCTTGTTTAATTTAAAACAAATGAAAGGAAATCATTTCCAACATTTCTTTTTTTGAACAAATTGAACATTGAATCATAAAAGGCACCACTAAAAAAAAAAGAAGTGGACTACTCATCTTTTCTTTCAACTAACAAAAAACAGCTCTGTGTGTATTTCGCGATATGTCGCAGCCTTTGGCGATGTCTGTATTGCACAATGTACTGTCGACCGTTGATATTGCGATGACGATAAAAAAACGATACATCGTGCAGCCCTTTTCTCTGCAGTCTTTGCAAATGTTCTTTCCTCTTCTACATCTTCACAAGGTTGTCCATTTTGTCCCCATCCCCCACTCTCCAGCTCTCTCTAACCCCTATTCCTCTGACCTTCCTTCAGAGTGGCTCTGCCTGATGCTCTATCATGACTGATGGCGAGGGGAGAGCGCGCTTTCAGTACGCAGAGTGCCCGGAGGCCCAGGTGCAGGAGGAGGTGCGGGAGGAGGTGAGGCTTGCTATACCGACGCCCTACAGGAATGAAGCCCCGGGTCAGGATGTTGACCCTGGTGGAGGCCATGATGAGGAGGAAGAGGAGGAGGTGGAGGAGAGGAGGGGGGGGGGAGGAGGAGGAGGAGAAGCGCTACTGGTCGGGGCGATGGAGCAGAATGGAGTCCCGAGGTTCAGGAGCATGAAGACCAGGAACCGGAAGGGGAAGTTGGACCAACGTTGGGAGTTCGCATCAGGGCTCCTATTCGGGATCCAGACTGCGTTTCAGAGGAGGATCAGCAGCAGCAGCAGCCGTACCCGGTCCTGTCCCCCATGGCCTTCTTCTGCTTAAAGCAAACAACAAGGCCTCGCAACTGGTGTCTTCGCGTCGTCTGTAACCCATATCCTTTCACATGCTGGAAACCTAACTCTAAGTCTGACACCTGGTAAGACCCAATATATCCTCACTCCTGTATGTGTGAGCGTTGCGAAGCTTGCACATATCCCTTGAATAGAAAGGTATGTGATTCATAGGCTTTTAAGTCTAAAACATGGTGCCGTAGTCAGCTGTTGTGAATCAGTGCGGCTTTCGTAAAGCTTTGTTCTAACCATGTAAATGTAACAACTTGCCTGGTCCTATGAGACTAAACAAGCACCAGTAGCAGGCTCCACACTTTTGAAATTTGACAGGCCATTTGTCCAAACCACTAAGGGTTGATTCTCCTTAGGATGCCGTTGTTTGGGCATATGAGATGAGTGTGGCTGTACATGTAGGAACGACCGGTCTTGCTGCAGCTGTCTTGAGCTCATCTTCATTGGGGAATAAAGTTGATGTTAATTTAGCTTTTGGCAGTTTCTCTCCTGCACTGGCTTGAGATTTGGTTGGTTTATATTTGAATCTTGTTTACTGATCCGTGCTTTTCTGTATGATTAAACGGTGATATAAGGCAGTGGTTCTCGACCTTTTTTTCAATAATGTACCCCCATGAAATATTTTTTCATCCAAGTACCCTCTGACCACCACAAAAAAAGCCTAACTATATAAAGCACTGGGGCGTCAGTGTCTGATTTACTAAACAACAATATTGATAACTGAAAATCAGTTAAATTCTACATTTAAATCTTTAGAATGTGGCGCCCAGTTATCTCTGTTGGTAGAGCGGGCGCCCACACTCCTTGACGCAGGGGGCCTGGGTTCGACTCCGACCTGCGGCCCTTTGCTGCATGTCATTCCTCCTCTCCCTCCCCTTTAATGTCTTCAGCTGTCCTGTCAATTAAAGGCCTAAAATGACCAAAAAATAATCTTAAAAAAAAACTTTTCATTAATAAAGTGTATAATTATTTTAGGAATTATGCATCACTAATATTTTTGAAATAAACATTTAAAAAAAAAAATCTCCCGTACCCCCTGCAGTACTCCACTGGTATAAAGCACCCAATCCACAGTGAGTTGTTCATCCCATTGACCAAACCACATTGGTGTTGCAGGGTTAAAGAGGCAGTGTGGCATTAATAGGACCACTAACACAGCTTTTAGGCTGTCAAAAGTACATTCACATACACATTAACGCAAATTTGGCTTTATTTGTGCAAATTGAACCAGTGTTAATCAGTGTGTTTGGACTGTTTTGGACACCTTTCTCAGGTGTCCATTATATTCTGTAGGGAATCCCAACACAGGAAATCATGCTCTTTTCTGGCCACATTTAGTAACATCTTTCCAATAGTCATGTATGTATATATTTTAGCTGTCTTAAATTTTTACTAAGCATTGCTTGTTTTTGGTATACTTTACCTGGGTTCATCTTCAGTGTAGACAGAAGTGCTGGGTTATATCACTCAAGTTGTTTTGCGATCAAATTCAAGTATAACTCTTATGTTTGAAGTTACCCATTATTAAGCACGTTGTACAGATTAAATACTATCTTTGAGGTGACAGTATCTGTTTCCTGGCAACCATTTTGAGCTAAAAAATCATTCATTTTAGCATGGGGATGCCAAATAGTCCATATGAAATCAGCTTCTAGCTACTCATGTCTGTTTTAGTATCTATTATTACCCCTGAGCCTAACATCCCACCTGGATCATTTTCATCTGTGGGATGTTTTAGCACACAGGAGCCAAAAAAGGACAGAATGTGCATCCAAATTCAAGCACTTTATAAAAATAATTTGTAGATGAACCACTGCAATATTTTTGCATTCCTGATGCGGGGAAGTGGGTGGTGTAAAAACAACATCAGGCCCTGGGTTACATTTGTCGGCTAAGTACAATCCTGTGTACCTGGAATCTATTGTACAGGCTACTGAGAGTCTAAAAATACAAAATTATAAAATGCAAATTGGACTTATTTTTATTCTCTTCATATCTTCCCTTTGTCTTCTGGTCTTGTGGGTAGGCTATAGCGGCAGTAGACTTTGACTTGCTGCATCCAGATGATTTTGTAACAGTACTGCATGATGCTTTGGTTGTGTGTGTGTGTGTGTGTGTGTGTGTGTGTGTGTGTGTGTGTGTGTGTGTGTGTGTGTGTGTACAAGTCTATGGCAGGGGCAGCTCAGAGATGGAAGTGTACAGTTTCTTTTGGAGGGGAATTGTGTGAAGTTGTCGATAAATGCTGTACACAGGTAGATACACAGTTATGGAGTCTTTTCATGAGTATGTAGCTGCATCACGTAACTATTTCTTTACTACTGCTGTAGGAGGGGGAATTGAGGATTCATACCCCCATCCTCAGACCTCAGCCCGATCAGTGGATCAAAGCCACATGGATGCTCTGTCTAAATGGGTCAATGCTTTGCCAACTTTCCTTCACGATCCTTGAATATGAATATGGATCTGATGCTAGCTGCTCATGGTTAACTGCTGTTTGTTTTTGTTTTTACCAGGGATGGAAATTGATTTAATGATATGTGCATCTCCAATAAGAAAAGAGTATCTGAGTGATCAGGCTGTGCTTAATCCCCTCTGTGATCCCTGATCGAGTTATAATAATAGAATATAGAGAATGAGTGATAGTGTATCTTTCGTTAGACCTTTCCTGTCTGTCAATTGCCTTTGTCTTTCAAACTCCATGACCCCCAGTTAATAACGCAGGTTTTTTTTGACAAACATTTGAAACTAACTGACTTAATTAACTGAAAGTAACCCCGATGGCATAATCAGAAAAAGAGCCAGAGAAGACATTAAGCATCCGTTCTCTCCAGGATGAGTAAACTGATCTTAATGCGTAAAATGGTTTTGGGCTTTTTAAGGTTTAATTGGTGTCCTTGAGGAAAGGCCTAGTAGTTACACGGACCTTCTTAAAACTGGTGGACCTGGATCTACTCCATCAAATGTCCCAGAGCAAAACAAAGCATCTCTACCAGCTCCCTTTGGGGATTGATACCACAGTGTTATATCCGTACTGTAGACACTAAAGAACCCAGGCATGGAAATAAAAAAGTCCTCTCTTGCAGAACAGAGGAACTCGGTGAAATTAAAACATTACACAATTCACGGAGGCTGCCCCTGCAGTATGAGCAGTATGGCCCACACATACACGGGTATTTTTTTAAACGTAGATTTATTCTATGCATTTTGGCCTTTTGTCCACACAAACTGCGGTTTAGGTCACTGAATGTAGATCTTTTGAAAAGTTCTTGCCGCTGTGTTGTCGTGTAGACAGGGAAAACAGAGGTTTTGGCTTGTAACTAAATGGTGTGCACTATTATCTCTTTTGTCAGGTGTCATAAATGAAGCAAAATTTCATACAATGGTGGACATGGCCAAAATAGTGCTGGTTCTAACTTTTAGATGTTTACACATGAATTTAGAGTTACTCTTCCACTATATTGAGGCACAGAGGCATCCTAATGCATTGCAGCCAGGTAGCTTTCCTGTAATAGCTCTTTGTCAGGCTTCTGATTGACCAACATCTTCTTCTTCTTATTTGCGTGATTGGCCATCATGGCTTTTTAAAACTGTACTTTGGACAGGATTTCTTTTTTGAGAATGAAGGCAGACCTGCACAGGCATTTTGGAAATGAAACAAATGAACATCTTGTTGGCGGTTTTTTAATGAATACAGCATAAAGTGGAAGGGATTCTGGCCAAGTCTGTTTCCTCTTATGTAGGTGCTTACATCCAAAAACTGAAGGTGAATTTAGATATTTCAAGGCTAGGATGCAGAATACTGGCATTGCCGTTTTTGAACTTGTTTTCATATGTTTTATTTCCAGGACAGAGAAGATGAAAATGAAGGTACAGGTTGTTTGACAGATGTTAGTGTTGCATTACATTAAGTCTGTTTTGTTCACAGCGCTGTAGCAGGGATAAATCTGCAGTGACTGCTGAGGTACAGTAGATTATTACCATGAAGCAGATGCTCCTATGGTCTGCACATGTGCTTTTTTCCCTGCTCGTTTCTGATCATATTTCTGATTTCCAGCTGATGGTATAAGATTCGTCATTGTTTGGCGACAGCGTGGACTGTTTGTACCAAGATAGTGTGGCTAATTAATGAGACACACACCATCACATGCTTGGCATTGCATTACAACTGCTTGTTTAAATCTGGAACCAGGTTAGGTCATAAAAGAGCTGATCTCACTGGACAGCTCTCTGTGTTCTATTCCTCAGTTAATGTGTGTGTGTGTGTGGGACGGACAGGACCCACTGTGTAAGCATTGCAGAGTTGGTGGTCCACAGTGGGCTATATAAATATTATCCGCAGCATAAATGCTCTGCCACTCAACTACACAAAGGCATGCACACTTTGGGGAGAGAAGAGACAAAAAAAAATAAAGCCGTACCGAACCTAAAATGCTGGCGATTGGACAAACCAGTGATCAAACTGTTTTGAACACAATTTTATTATATAAATTCCACATTCTTGACAGGAATCTAATCTGTATTTGGGAAGCTTCTAATCACATGTGACAATAAAAACAGATCAACAGTTGCTCACAATTACCAGAATGGCATTTCAGCCAACAGCATTTCTCATTAATCATTAATCATGTTTATGAGGCTCATCATCATCAATCAGCTGACCTGCTTTCTTGTCTGTACATAAACACCTTAGGGTGTCCAGAAAAATGCAACTTTGCTCAAGCTGCAGTCACAGCAACGAGCTAATTGAGTTATATTATTTACTACTTTGCGCTTTACTCGTCTGCCATACAATACAATGAAAAGATAAAAAAAAAAAAACGGCTTGGATTTTTGTTTTTGTGACTTTCACTTTAAACAAGACACAAAAACAGAAGACCACTTTAAGATGAAAGCCTCCTGAAAATATGTGTTAATAAGTAAGTTTTGTAATTGTGGAATTAATCGTTTTGTTAAATTCTGGTTCCAGTCTCTTAGAGTTTTGAACTGTTTAGACAAAACAAGCAATATGAAGACAACACCAAAGGCTCTGTGATCGTGTGATGGGGATTTTTCATTATTTCCAAATATTTTATAAGCAAAACAATAAATTCATTAATAGACAGTAACGCAGCAGATTAATCAATACTGAAATATTTAATAATAATACCATTGTTAGTTAGTAGACTTCTGAAGTCTACTGGAATAACCAATGGCTGCTTGTTTGGCAGTAATGTAAAGCAACTTGAAGCTCACAGGCTGAATCCAGCCGTGTGTGGTCCCAACAAGGAACCTATCCAGTAGATAATGAAGTTCAGTCAGTTACACCTGACTCGACTCTTTCAGTGCTAACACCTCCTGTGACACACTGTCACTGGACTGAATGTTTAGGCATGGTTAGATGGTGAGAAAGGAGAACAAGCTAACTCAGGCTGATTAGATCAGATTCTAGGGGGCCAGACAAGGTTAATCCATTACAGATGAGTGGATTCATCATGCTTTCTGTCTCCATTAGTCATCCTATACTCTAAACATGTTGAGAGGGCCTCTTGCACTTCCTTCATAAACGAATACAGATGAGGGCATACGTGAAGACAGACAGACGCACGCACGCACGCACGCACGCACGCACGCACGCACGCACGCACGCACGCACGCACGCACGCACGCACGCACGCACAGAGAGATCAATCTGTTTTATTTAAGCAGGAAAACATTGTGAGGACCATTGGTTAAAAATAAATCAAACACAGGTGATTTCTGTCTGAGTTTAAATCTCAAGCATGAAGAGTCTCATCAAACAGCCTGGAGATAAATGTTTAGGATGATAAGAGGCCTCACTTCGTTAGCTTACAGGGAAGTCTCACAACCTAAAGCACAGCAGTGATAAAATTAACCCTAATAAGCGCCGTTTTCAGGGCAAGAAGTTTCAATTGTCCACTTCCTCTAACTCCCACATTAATGTCATTTTAAAATTAGTAGTGTGCGTTTATGTCTTAAACACTGCTACAGTGTGAGGGATAAAAAGAGCTCCCAGGTTGTCCTCCCACAGACAGGCTTCGGTGCATCACTCTCTCCACCAGTCTCGCTGTATTTATATTGAGCAGTGTGTCTCTGTTTGTGTGTGTGTGTGTGTGTGTGTGTGTCTGGTGACTCATTATATTTGGCCTGTGCTCATGGTAACAGCAGATTGGGGGTCATAGGGCGTGTATTACAGCAGAGACAGAGGGATCCTGTCTCTCTGACGTATAAAGTCCTGGCACACCTTGCACAGTCCTCACAATGTGTGTGTATCTATGTACATGCTTGCGCGCTGTATACAAACAGACCGTAGAAGAAGAAACAAAACACAATCTAGCTAGCTATATGCTACCTTAGATGCTACAATGCCGTGTGGTTGTGGGCATTAGGACCCGTTCTCTTAATACATCCATGATTGGGACGGATGCGTGTTTATGTAGGTGTTGTTGTTGTTGAGAGACGTCGTCGCGGGGTAAGAGGTCGAAGGCTAGAGGTCGAGGGGTGTGGCGATGACATCATCGATACGCAAGTGTGCGGCTTCGCCGTCCAAACGAAGCCGCAAGGGCGGCGTTTACCATTTTTGTTCACCCTGGGACCAGGTTTCAACAAAGTAACGTCCAACAAAGTGGACAATCGGCCAAAATGATGCAAAACATGTGCGTTTGCACCAAAAAGCGTTTCCGTGTGGATGGCCCCTCAAGCTTGATTTATATTTAACACGTAATTTATACGTAAAATCTATGCCCTTGCTACGTACGTAGGTATGTGGAGACACAAACCTACGCCGGACCCTACGCCGTAGCCTGACGTGCACCTCTCAAAAAATGTAACTACACTACACTTTTTTAAGGATTATTTTTTGGGGGCTTTTCCCTTTATTTGAAAGTGGATAGATATGAAAGGGGGAGAGAGATGGGGGATGACACGCAGCAACGGGCCGCAGGTCAGATTTGAACCTGCGCCGCTGCAGGACTCAGCCAACATGGGGTGAAAGCTCTTATTGGGTGAGCTAGAGGCCGACCCCGCATAGGTGCTTTTTGGAACCAAAATGCTGCCAGCTTAGACGGCAAGTGTGGACATAGCCTTAAGTGTTATGTGTACCTTTCAAAAGAAAATCAGCCAATGAATCCACACTTTAAAGGACTTTATAATGGCCTCTTTAACATTTTGTGCAACCGTAACACAGATGAATGAAAACTGTCAAGTAGTGAAAGCTGGCATTGAATGATTTTTCACATTCATACTTTTTATTTAATTATTACGCATTACTTATATATGTTTTTGAATTGAAATGATTGATTTGCCAATTTTAGACTTTAATGTCGGAAAAATTATTGTACAGATGTTTGTGTTTGTTAAAAGAAACTAACTAAAAAAAAAAAAAAAAATCAAATTTGAAGATACACAGCCCTTCGTGGATCATTATTGTTGTTGTTCAGAAATGCATTATGTAGCCAAACATAAGTGTTTGCCAGCCCCCCAGGTGTAAATCTGTGTGTGTGTGTGTGTGTGTGTGTGTGTGTGTGTGTGTGTGTGTGCTAGCCAGTGTATGTGTGTGTGGCTGGGTAGGTGTGTGCACAGGATATAATGGTGTGTGTGTGTGTGTGTGTGTGTGTGTGTGTGTGTGTGTGTGTGTGTGTGTGTGTGTCTGTCGTGGGATTACTTCCAGTACAGTAGGATCTTTGTTTATCCCCAGGCTCATTGTTTACAGACTGCTTCGCAAAATGATCTGGAACTAATGGCGCTGACTTTCATGAGTGTAAACGCAGGGGTTACACGTGGAGTCTGTATACACTCAACGGCAGTGACCCTCTCCTGCCTCAGGCTCTGAGTGTCTGACTCCACCAAGCACTCCAGAGTGTGTGTGTGTGTGTGTGTGTGTGTCTCAATTTTAGTGTGCTCGTGCTGTCGACCAGGCGATGGCTGCCTGTGAAAGTTATCATCGACATACGCTATACTTCGACATTTTGGGAAATATGCTTATTCGCTTTCTTGCTGAGAGTTAGATGAGAAAATTGATACCACTCTCACGTCTGCACGGTACATATTAAAGGTCCTATGACATGCTGCTTTTTTGATGCTTTTATATAGACCTTAGTGGTCCACTAATACTGTATCTGAAGTCTCTTTTATATAGGCCTTAGTGATCCACTAATACTCTATCTGAAGTCTCTTTTATATAGGCCTTAGTAGTCCACTAATACTGTATCTGAAGTCTCTTTTATATAGGCCTTAGTGGTCCACTAATACTGTATCTGAAGTCTCTTTCCCGAAATTCAGCCTTGGTGCAGAATTACAGCCACTAGAGCCAGTCCCACAATGTGCTTTCCTTAGTATGTGCAAGCCATGATGTCTCTCTCTCTCATGGGCGGGCCAAATTCTCTGGGTGGGCAAAGGAGAGAAAGGGGAGGTAACCTTTCCCAATATGATGTCATAAAGGGAAGATTCCAGATCGACCCATCTGAGCTTTCATTTTCTCAAAGGCACAGCAGGATACCCAGGGCTCGGTTTACACCTATCACTATTTCTAGCCACTGGGGGACCATAGGCAGGCTGGGGAAACTCATATTAATATTAATAAAACCTCATAAAGTGAAATGTTCATGCCATGGGACCTTCTACCAGAAGCTGGTTAGCTTAACTTAGCATAAAGACTGAAAACAGTGAAACAGGCTGCCTGTCTCTGTCTGTGGGTAACACACTCTGCCGACCAGCACCTGTAAACATCATTAACACATCATACCTTGTTTGTTTAACCATACAAAAACTGAAGCGTAAAAACAACAACAGCTCTTTTTCTCTACACCAAACTAACCAGCTGCTGTGCTGTATTGACCATACAGATGTAAGACTGCTATTTGTGTAACTCTCGGCCAGGAAGTAAATAAGCATATTTCCCAAAACCATTCTCTTAAGGGTAAAAATGTGGCGTTTGCCCATAACTACAGTGGGATGCACAAGAAGACATTGTGTAGACATGAATGTGTTTTTATAGCGTTATCTGCCAGCAGCCAACCAGGTTGCGGTTCATCAGAGCATACTGATGAGTCTGTTGTGTCAAAGGTCAATCTGAGTGAAGCTGGTGTTCAGGGTCAGAGGGTTAATCCGTTAAGGAATCGACTATTGAGTTCTTGAACATCCCTCTGCTGCCTAATAACAGTAAAACAGGTCATTGGGTTTTTACTAGTGTTTAAATATGTATACATATTTGACAATTAGGGCTGCACAATTAATCGCAATTTGATCGAAATCGCAATATGGACTAGTGCAATATCCAAATCGCAGGAGGGCGCAATATTTGTTAATGGCAAAATATGTGTCAAACCATTCTGAATTGAGTATTGTGTTGCTGCAGAGACGTCCCGGCCTACAAACCGTATCCTACAGATTAAAGAAATAATCTTTGTTTGGTACAGATCCTCGCAAAAATCACACTATAATCATTTGAATTTCTTTCAATGTTAATAATTTTCAATGCAAATGAGAATAATGATACAAAAACGATCGTTCCCTCCAATATCGTGAATCATGTCGCAATCACAATGTCAGTCAAAATAATCGCAGTTAGATATTTTCCTCATATGCAGCCCTAATGACAATACCTACTAAATATTAACCTATAAATCGACTCTATTTTTGTCTCAGTTTAATTCCCTACACGCTTTAGTCCTTTAGTCAGTGCTAACTGCACAGTTGTCCCGGTGAGAGCTGCAGACAGACATGTACCACCCTGTGACACATGGTGCTGCCAGACGCTTCTTTTCACCTGCCAGTGTCCTGATACAATCAGACAACCCAAGAATAGCCACTTAGCCTTTCCATGGTTTATTACTGCTTTTGTCTAGCATTTATAACATTTGACTGTGTGTAATATTAGATTGCAAAAAGAAAAAAAATGTATCCAGGAAAGCAGTAAAAAAAACCCAAGTGAAGGCAGGTGGGAACTGATTTTTGTAGTCTTTAGTTTGTCTTTTCACTCCGAGAGCTGTCCGTCATCCTCCCTGTAGTGGCAGCGCCGCACTGATTGGCGCTCCTTTACTGTGGGAGGGCTCTTCGGGAGCTGTTGCCATGGCTACGCATTGTGTTGATAATGGTCTAGAAGTGTATTCTGTGTTTCCTCAGATCAACCCACCATCCAAAACCTGCTCTGTCACTCACAAGGAAATCCGTACAAGTAATGCGATGCTGTTTCTCTTATAGTAGTCTACATAAAGGAAATGAGTGTGTGTGTGTGTGTGTGTGTGTGTGTGTGTGTGTGTGTGTGTGTGTGTGTGTGTGTGTGTGTGTCAGGCAAGGCTGATACAAGGCAAAGAATTCAGAAGAAAAGAGAGACAAAGATGGATGGATGACACTAAAGGATGAAAAAATGGAGGGAAAGAGGAAGCAAATTAAGTATGCTGATGGAAAATAGACAGGTGAGGTCAAAGAGAGAGGAAAGGAATTAGATGTACAGGATGATGTTGGGAAAAAGGTGGGCGTTAAAAGTCACGAGAAGAGCAAGGAGAGAAGGAAAGGATGAAAGGGATCAAGAGGAGATTTAGGTCAGAGAGAGGGGGGATGATGAAAGCGCAGAGCTGCACAAGACAGACAAGAACACGGCGAGAAGTGAAAATGGGCAGAAATTGGTCATTTTAATCCAATCTATTCATCACGCCGGGTGTATTTCACGACAGCGCTCTTCTCTGACAATTGGACACAGCGTTCAGCCAATCACAGGTGGGAGGGATGAGCCTGTACCTCTCTGCTCTCTATTGTGCTTTTTATGATCTTCCTCTGCTAGTTGATGGTTGCTGCAGTGAAGATGCAGCGGCTTTCTTGTCCTCAAGACACAACTACTCTCTCAACCGACCCCTCCCTCACCCTGTCTCTCTCCGAAAAAGCTGCTGCTTGAATAATGTGTGCTCTTTCTTTGTTTCTCCTTTCTTTTCTCTTTCTTTCTCATCCCTTTGTCTTTTACTGCTGCTAAAATTTGTGTGAGTCATAAGTACAAATGCACCAAAGCACTTGTTGATTCTCCTACCCCCCTCTATTTCAGTGTTTTTTTTTTGTATGTTGCTATATTGGAGCCAGGGATCAGTTATGCAAGTTTTCTTTTCCAGTGTACTGCAGTATGAAATATGCATTTGCATGCACACACACACTCATGTGAGGCAAAGGGTTCTCTTTTGAAATCACTGACTGAAATAAATTGTCAGGGTTTCTTTCTCTCCCATCATTCCCCTCAGTGTCTCAGCATTTAACATCGACTGACTCCCAGGCTGTATTGATGTGTGTGTGTGTGTGTGTGTTGGTGCGTGGTGCTCTGGCCAAAGGGGTTGATCTGAAGGGGGAATAAAGTTCAGTAAAAGTGGATTTATCCAGGCTGGCGGTTATAAAAAAGGGTGGAAAGACTGAGAGTCAGCAGGTACAGTTGAAATACTGAGCTGCCACAGATTCAGATGGACCACTGTACCTCATAGTGCATCTCCAAACAACACACTGGCACACACACACACACACACACACACACACACACACACACACACACACACACACACACAATATCGAGAAACAACCTGAAAAGGCGATAATGTATTTCTTCTTCTGGAGAAGGGGCTGGGAGGGGGAGGTCAGCAAAGGGCTCCCCAGGGACCCTGCATCGTGCCGGGGTTGGGTTCATCAGTGGACCCTCGCGGTTGGCTGGAGCTCCTTCTCTTCATCCATCTTCAACATGGTGCTTAGTATTCAGTTATGTTTTTAGGTCATATTGCCTTGTTGCGTTTGCTGTTTAGTAGCTGCATTGCTGTGTCTAATGAGCTTTTTTGTTGTTGTTGTCGTGCATGCGTGTGTGTGTGTGTGTGTGTGTGTGTGTGTGTTGTACTGTATGTGTGTCTGTGTTCCCGCTGTTCTGAGCCGTTTCCCCACAGTCAAGCTCCACATGAATAACACAGCAGCCCTCGTCTTGCTGCTGATCAAATTACTGTTTGAAATATGGTTAGAATGACAGAAAGTCTCACACACACACACACACACAGAAAGGGAGAGAGAGAGAGACACACACACCATTTGTAATGGCCTACTTTGTATGGACAGCTTTTCATTTCACACATTTTAAAGCCAACAAAAATTGCTCACCCCAATTCGCATAAGCACAGGCACACATTATTTTCTGCAGACGGACACTTACAGATACAGATTTCTTCTGTGATAGAAACTCTGATGATCAAACCAGCTCGTAAATGAGGGCGTATGTTAGGAAGCGGGCGGGAGTGCATGCATTAATGCACTCATGTATAAGGTTGCACATCTGTGGGTGTGTGTGTGTGTGTGTGTGTGTGTGTCATAGTATAAAAGAGTAATGCAGAGATGGATGAATAAATAATAGATCTGGGAAACCCATCAGCATCTAGCACTAAGTTGTCATGGCAATGCGGACAGCACTGTGTGTGTGTGAGCGAGAAAGAGAGATAGAGATCATATCACTGCAATGTTTTAGCATGTATAACTTTGTTTCTGCCCAGGCCTCCTTTATACTAACAAAGAACAGCTATATTTCACTCAGTTTCCGTCTCTGCTGCACATGATGTCGTCCAAATACGCTGCAAAGCAAAGAAAGAGACTATCAAATAAGAGTTTTGCACTCCTTAAAAATGCACTGAGTGGAGTGATTTGGTCGCCATTAACATTTGCATATTTTAGGTCCTTTTTATACACTTTTCATTTACGAAGTATAGCTTATGTTGTGTTTTGCAATTACTGTTAATGTAAAGAGTAAAAGTGACCTTGTCTGTTTTAAGGCTGCCTCTTGTGGCAAATGTGTGGCTCCATGCTTTTTGGGTGCCCATCTTTGTGTGATGTGTTTGTGTGTGTAACATAAGATATAAGAAATGCTTTTACAGCAGCAGTGTATAATGCATATAGCCTGATTCTTAAGTGTATCTCCCTAGAGACCTGAAAACTGCAGCCTCTTCTTTCTGGTTCTCTTCCACTCTCTCTCTCTCTCTCTCTCTCTCGTGTCTCTGCTTTGTCTACAAAATGGGCCACTATGCAGCAGTAAGTGTGTGTGTGTATGTGTGTGAGAGAGAGAGAGAGAGAGAAAGAAAGCTAGACAATGTGCATAGGTGTGTAGATTAGTGTAGTGTGAAGAATAGGAGTCACAGCAACCTAGTTTACAGCGGAGTGGTGATTGAAGGTTGATGGTGAAGAAAAAAGCCGAGTGAATTCAAAGTGCACGTGCAGAGTTTAATGAAAGCACCTTCAAAAACCACAAATGTATGTTGCAATTTGTGTGTGTGTGTGTGTGTGTGTGTGTCAGAGAGAGGGAGAGAGAGCACGAGGGTGGGCGAGAGAGGTAGAGGGAGAAGTCTAGGACAGTGGGATTCTCTCTGCGAAGAGGCTCTTACTAGAAACTACCTGGTTACTAGGCAACAGAATGGCACTGCTGCCCTTTAAAGCATTGGGGAGGGGTGTGTTGATCTACAATGTGTGAGTTAGTGTCCCTGTTTGAGTGCTGAGTCAATAGTAAGTATATTATTTATGAGTATTTTATAGAAAGGGTGTGTGTGTGGTGTGAGATAGAAAAGGGGGGAGGGGGAATAAAGGGTAAATTAAGGCTCCACATGTATTACAGTGTATGCCTCCATTAGGGACTTCATGTGTGAGTGTGTTTTACCATAATACAGTGAAGGTACCATTTAAAAGTCTATAGCAGCTTTTGCAGTAGTTTAAAAAGGCAATACCATGATTATTAAATGACAGAGGGACTCCTTTCTAAACATTGAAATAGTCGCTGTTGTGGACTGGAGTAATACATCGCAACGAAAACAACGAAAAGACGAGAGGGCTAAGCTGACCTAGCAGTTATGCTCAATGCTGAATTGCTGCTCATATCAACATTTTTTTGGGTGACTTCATATCCGTTGGAGGATGTAATCCACACCAAATTGAACTGACAGTGAACTCCCAAAGAGACGGGCAGAGTCAGAGGAGACGTCACATTGTTTGTTGAATTCGGGCATCTGAATATCTGATATTATAAAATTTGTCAATTTTATAATATTTCCTTCAATCACAGCTTCAGTTAGGTAATTACAGCTCACTACCTTCAGTGTCAAAGTACTACACAGTGGCTCGAATATTAATCAGACTGTCAAAATGGGGAATCGTAATGCTGTTGTCAGTGCAGGCCTAAAGATTGTATCGTTTTCAGCAGGGAACACAAGTCAGACGTGATTTCTTTTTTAATTGTCATTGCTGGATATTTGAAAAACGCAGGTCATAATTATCAGTTTTAACAGTCAAGTACAAACAAGTATTAACATAGATAAATATAGATATGGATATTCATATTTAAGTGTCTGATGTCACAAATGGTCATGTTTAGTGGTCCTCATCTCAAACTTTGTTTAAAAGATGTATACACTTGATTTTATTGACAGTGCAGTAAGTTGTCAGTTCCACTTTTTAATGTTTATTGAAAAAAGGGTTGCATGTGGATGTATTTAAGTACACATCCGCTCAAAGGCTAATCCATGCAGCCAGTCTGTCACTGACGCATCGAGTCAGTCAGTATGATTAGAAAAACCAATGAACTGTCCTCCCTGTAAATGATCTATTGTTCTCTGGATCGAAATTGGCATTGTTTGTCTCACCTCATAAAGGTTACACACACACGCGCGCACACACACACACACACACACACACACACACACACACACAGGCAGTGGGTCAATGCAGATGGATTAATCTTTGTTAAACAGCTCAGATGATCATTAATTGTTTCTTGGTGGAAAGGCCGCCTTATCAAAAGCCTTTCTTATTTGCTGCCGTGTGTGTGTGTGTGTGTGTGTGTGTGTGTGTGTGTGTGTGTGTGTGTGTGTGTGTGTGTGTGTGTGTGTGTGTGTGTGTGTGTGTGTGTGTGTCTCTTTGTGTGCGTGTGTGTGAGACTGCTGCTTAATGTCCATTAGGCTGTAATAAAGGAACGCTGCTCTCACTGGCTCCCTTTCTGCTTTCTAATGGACCTCTATTATCACAGTTCAAAACACCCATGAACACTGCACAACACACACTGCATTTTCCTCGACATGCACGCACGCACACGCGCGCACTCACACACACACACACACACGCACACTGCCTCTGTATGAGATGAAAGGGCATCATGAAGCAGCTGACCCAGCTGAAGTGCAGGAGGTCTGGTGTGTGTTAAACAGCCTGATTTGAGCTGAAGTGTCTATATAATGGTGCAGTTATATACTTGTCTGGAGAGAAAAGAGCCATACGTCACAGAACAAAACACTGCTAGACTGAATAAAGAGCCAACAATTAACCGAGACCTCATAATGCTGCAATTATGATGACAAGTGTTGAAGTCTAATTAACAGTTTAATGCAAAAGTACTGACATTCTTACCAAACATATGTATGTATGTTTAATGATGCATTGTGGCAAATATAAATGTGGTTAAAATAAGACATTTAACTTTTCATGAAGCAAGCAGAAATGCTGACTGTGGCGGCCTTGCCGTCTTCTTCATCTCTGTGCAGGAACTTACACTAACAACATAACGATTCGCATTTCGCAGTTTGACTGCAGAATACCTATGAATATAGTTGTCACGCTTGGCGACACTTGAAAAAAAATTTAATAAAGTAAAAGTGGTTTCTAAACCCAATTCTATGCAAAAAATATCAAAGGCAGGCACGAGAGTCAGGGAGGATTCTTGGCAACACATCACTGAAAACATAATGCTTAGTTTAACAATGATGAAAAAATACCTGTGTGGATGAGAATTTGTCTGTGTCTGCACTCTGTACGTCTATAGATTATGAATTTCTGTAGCATTGTAATCACTTTTGTATTCAATGTGGAGCTACCTCTCTGTTCTGTGATAAATGTGCAGGTTACAGGTCACATTGTCGCTGACATTTACAACTAGGGAACAGCATCAGCTATAATAACACAGCTGGAAGCCTGTGGGAAATTAAGAACACAGAACCTGACATGCTCTGTAATATGTTTTGCTACCCTTTTCTCTTTGTTTACACATACTGCTCGTTCTATGCCGCTGTAATGACCTAATTTCGGGCTGGGGATCAATAAAGTTAAGGTTGCAGTATCATAATATAACTTTAAAACCAATCTCTGGTCAGTGGTGGAGGAAGTACTGAATGTCATTACTTTAGTAAAAGTAGAAGTACAACAATGACAACCCTACTTAAGTAAAAGTAAAAAGTACTTGATTTTAAATGTACTTTAAGTATTAAAATTAAAAGTACTTGCATAACAATTTATTATCTTAATGTCTATATTCTAATAATTAAAAAAACAAAAAGAGTATGGGCTGTGGCATTTTAATTAAGTTAGTTTTAGGTTAATGTAATTGTGCTTACCATCTGTGGCCCAGTTTACATTCTGACTTACAATTCTGGTTATCTATCATGGTGATCTGCATGAAGCTCGACTTTGCATTATTTCCCACGGGACAGTGAATGCTCCACACATGTATCTAGCGAGGACACACGGGCTTGGACATCAAGTACATGGCTTCACAGCTGAGGAGGACCAGGAGTGTTTTTTTAGATAAATATACGGGTTGTATATTAACGGATGCTTCACATATGACCGAGCAGAGTATTGGGAGCAGCAGCAGTAACGGGAGCAGCGGTAGTACCGGGAGCAGTACGCGCCTGGCCAATAAATGCTATAGAGTGGCGGGTCTTGGTGTGGCCATAGTGGGATTCATAATATCACGAGCGGCACCGAGAGCTGGGCGGTCAGGAAGACATTTTGGCAGGGGGGAAAAGTGATCAGAAAATGTAACGAAATTTAACGGAACGTTGTAGAAATGTATAGATAATTGCTGCAAAATGTAATGAAGTAAAAGTCAAAAGTATGCACAATTGATTGTACTTAAGTAAAGTACAGATATGTGAAAAATTTACTTAAGTACAGTAACAAAGTATTTGTACTTCGTTACATTCCACCACTGTCTCTGGTTAATATCTAGATTTTACTGTGAAATCTTTTACGTTTGGTGCTCTCTGGTGTGCAGTAAAAGTGAGAGAAGTCCCCCGCTGACTGGATTCAGAGTTGGAGACGAGGCTAAAAACAGGCAGACAAAGTCACTCTGACATTGTAGTTGCACAACACCCCTTGTATCGAGAAAGTGCCTCACTCAACACTGTAGAGCTGTGGGTGCTAAGGGAATGAGTCAATGAATATGGCGCGAGTTGCTTCCCGAAGTTCTTTGCATTTTCCAAGTAAAAACTCGGTGTGAAGCAAAACGTAGGAACGCTAGACCTCCAGCGGTAAATGTCTACAGCTTGAAGACTGCTAACTGGGGAACAGCATCATCTGTTTCCCACCAGCCATTTAGAGGCACATAGGACAGTCTGAAATGCCAAACTTTCTGGAAAAACATCGTTTAACCTGCAATTAACCCAGCAAAGAGAATGAGTCGGTGTCTCACCTTAAAAAAACAAACAAATAAAGATGCAATTAAGAGGCATCAGATGTTCTTGCGTGTGTGCATGCATGCGTGCGTGCATAATACAGCAGGAGGACAGTTGTCATGAGCCTGTGCGGTACTTGCCATGTGTGACCGTGTGTCTGTGGATGCCAATGTGTTTGTGTAATATAGCACTCTGCTAGGAGTTCCAATGTTGTGTGTGTGTGTGTGTGTGTGCGTGTGTATGCCATAGCGCACTGCAGGCAGAAGACTGCTAACATGAGTGTGTGTGACAGACCTCCCACGCATCGAGCTCTGATCTGGTTTGTTCCGGTTGGCGGCCTTGTGTCGGCATGGCGATGGACGTTGGACAGGCCCTTCTTTTGGCTAGCTGAACGCCAGAGACTTAACGAGATGCTGTGCTAACGAACAGATCAGAGAGCAGCCGACTTAGCGGCAGGGTGTGTGTGTGTGTGTGTGTGTGTGTGTGTGTGTGTGTGTGTGTGTGTGTGTGTGTGTGTGTGTGTGAGAGAGAGGGAGGATGTGTGCCATGATAGGAGCGTCATCTGTCAGCCCGGCTCAGGACAGCAAAACTGAAGTCCATATTTGCCTGTTATCCTCCACTCCAGCAGCCGTCGATGCAGAGAAAAAATCGTTAAAAGCCCAATCTTAAATTGAAAAATAAACATTATGTAAACCCAACATAATAATTTCATCCTCCTTTGTCCTGAAAAACACACCCATCTCTATGAAACAAACTTGATGGCACACCCTTCAGTAACGTTAGGGACAGTGAAATCAATTGGAGAAAATCAGTGTTGCTGCCTAGGAGATGATTAGAGGGAACACTGTGTCAAAAATATAAAAAGTCACAATTTTTCATGCTGTATTGATTTCTCAGAGAGTTTTGTCTTTTTGCAATCAGCTACAAACCAGCACCCTTGCAGCTGATGGAGATCAAAGTCTCTAGTTGTATGGTGTATACCGGCCAGTAACAGCCCAGAGCAGTGTTTTCGCTCATGTGTAATGGAATCTCCTGTTAGTGCCGTACTTTATTGTCAATTGTCAATACAGGGAATACAAATATGGATTTGAAAGGCTTGGGATTTGATACTTTATTTTGATTTGATAAAATGCTATCGAACCATCTTTTCAGTATTTAACGCTGAACACCTGCTGTAAATACCACAATGAAACTTGGGACAGCATCTAATGTGAATACAAATCATTTCTTCACTTTTCCTAGATTTAATCTCAGTTACACTTGGGGACCCCTAGTATTAGTAGTTTAAGCTGTTAAGTTTGGAAAGCGTTCTGTCTGATCCTATAATTGATGCATTAGGTTTAGTGCTACCCTTCCTACGCTGTAGAGAGATGTTCTATAAAACTAGAATGCAGAATGCAGTTGACTGTTAACAGTTAACTAAATATGTGTGGTATTCTGGAAGCAGCAACCACCTGTGTGTGTGTGTGTGTGTGTGTGTGTGTGTTTCCCGACAGAGCAGAACACGATGTCCATGCGACCTTGCATATTATTTCCTAATTTGGTAACTGACATGGTGAACTATGCTGTGTGTGTGTGTGTGTGTGTGTGTGAGAGAGAGAGAGAGAGAGAGAGAGAGAGAGAGAGAGAGAGAAAGTGTGTACGTGTGTTTATGTGCTTACAAGCATCTACTGGTTTTCTCAGTGTTAACTATCAGAGTAGATCCTGCGAATGTGTGTGTGCGCGCTAACACAATTGAGAGTGTTATTGTTTGGAAGCCACCCTGCTTCCTGTGTGATAGCAGAGAGAAAAAGAGGTGAAGCAACAAAAAAAAAAGCATAAAGCCGTTTGAGAGTGGGAGAAAAATCCGGCCATAAAGATATCACCAGGGAGGAGAGAAAAAAAACAGTCGCACGATATGAATTTGACTTTTTTAAACAACTGTACAGTGGTTGGTGATGTAACTTTGTGCTGGGATTTTGTGCGAGTAGAAAATGACCTCCAACTGCAAATGTGTCTGCCTTTGTTCAAGCGTTTGATACTAACCCATTGAGATGGGTAAAACAATGTTATCCGTGGGAGGAGGGATGTGGCATTAACAGCCCAGCGTGGATAGCTGCTAATTTTACACTCATCCTAGCCCACCTAGCTTTGTGTCTGTACTTATTTGAAGTGCACACTTATCTAAAGAGGACACTGTCATCCAGGGCTTGGACAGGAAGAAGAGATGGATGGACAGACAGATGCATGCAGGGACAGATAGTACTTCAGTCATCTAGTAAATGTGCTAAGTGACTATGGAAACATGCTATTTTTTGGAGCATAATCACTTGATATCATGTCCACTGATGCATTGCTCATACAGGAAACAGCATATCATTTCAATTTCTCCAATACTTTAGTTTATTTACCAAATACCTGCAGAATTAATGACATTCAAATCAGCCTCCGCTGTACTTTGTTCTATTAAGCAAATGTTAGCATGCTAACCTCGCTAAACTTAGATGGTGAAAATGGTATACATTATAACTGCTTAATATCAGCATGTTAGCATTCTTACATTAACATTTAGGTCAAGTACAGCCTCACAGAGCTGCTAGTGTGGTAGAATCTCGTTCTGAGAGAGACCCATCAAATGGAGACCTATTTGAAATTTTAATTAGAATACCTTTGACAGGTCTCCACTAGGAGGACTTTTGAAAAGACCACGAGTGGCAAAGTGCGCTTTTAAATGATGCAACAGCAGAAAAGAGTTACATGCCCTCCCAAGGAAACCTCTTTGACTTACTAAAGTGACCAACCATGTTCAGAAAGATGTTCTGAAAACAGGGAGCGGGATGACGAGTTACGATTCAAACTGTCAAATTGAAATAACCCAGTCTCCCAATGGGCATTTGTTCTAATCTAGACACATTTCTTCTTATATTTGGGCTGTAATTCTGATTGTTAATGAAACTACAGGCTCCATGTAAACACACCTAAAAAGAGTACAGGAGAAAGTAAGGCACAGTAGAGGGGAGACAGAGATGTGTTGAGAAAACAAGAAAGGGAAAGTGAGAAAAGGAAATAACTTCAAACGTTGCAGGACTTCAGAGTAAACAGCCCATACACGGAGGGAGAGAAAAGACAGAGAAGAAAGAGAATAAAGGAATAAGGATGTGACTTAAAGATGGAAGAACAGAAGTGTTAAGGAAGCAGTAACAATAGAAAGGAGAAGACAGGCAGAAGATGGAGGCAGAGAAAGAGAGAAGCAATGAAAGTCAAGTGGATGAAAAGAAGACTCCAAACAGAAACAATGAGATGAGTAAAGAGGAAGAGGAGGAGGAGGAGAGGAATGGAGGATGGATAAGAGTTTCCTGCAATAGACAAAGCCAAGAGATCTTTCTCTCTGTGGATTTAACTTCATACAGCTGTAGATATACTAGATTTTGAAAAATAATGTGTGTCTCTGCTGTGACGCACCAACCAACATTGAAACTCATACTTTTTTGCATCAGGTGTGTGAACACCAGGGGGGATTCTGCGTGTGTTTTTTTTGTTTTGTTTCTGTTAGTGTATTACAGTGGCTATGGTTTCTTGTTTGTGTGTGTGTGTGTGCGCGCGCGCGCATGTGTTCGGTCGCTTAGGTAATTTACAAAGCCTCTAGAAGTGAACAGCTTCTTCCGCTTGGTTTGATCAGC
This sequence comes from Perca flavescens, assembly GCF_004354835.1. Taxonomy (NCBI): domain Eukaryota; kingdom Metazoa; phylum Chordata; class Actinopteri; order Perciformes; family Percidae; genus Perca; species Perca flavescens. The sequence continues at coordinate 7,347,559 of NC_041345.1, read as the reverse complement.
TGTTAATTGAATCTGAGAGAATAATGAGAGGGTCGGAGTGATTGTTCATTGTTTTAAGGCCATCTGGAGCCTTGCCTTGGAGGGGCACACACACACACCCACGCCACACACACACACACACACACACACACACACACACACACACACACGCTCACATTTCTGTGTGCTCACAGATATACAGAAGCACCAAGGCATGCTGAAACATAAAAATGCCAGCAGCTAATGCAACACAGGCACAGAAAACACACACACACACACACACACACACACACACACACACACACACACACACACACAGAGAGGAAAGCAAATACGAAATCAGGGGACAGATAGAGATAGCGAGGGACAGAAAGGGCAGGGCCAGGCCAGGAATGAAAGCATTGATAACTCCAGAGAAATGGCTAATAGCTCCTTGAAGCTCTTCTAGATAAATAATTAGATTGCAGAGCAGAATATAAAAACAGTTTAGGCCCCGGAGCGGGTCACACAGGAGAAGACGACATACAATAAAAGTCAAAATATGTCCTCGATATTTATCCCTGTGTTGCCAGAGCGCAACCCCGCAGGACTGAAGCCATCTGTTTTTATGTTTAGATATGTTTATATTTTATTCAGAAAAGGTGCAGCTTGTGTAGCAGCAGATGCCCAGCAGGTTGGCACATTTGCATCCTTTAACGTCTAATCCTGTGAGAGCTTTGAGTTAGGGATGGCTAATTAAGGACACGGGCTGTTGTCGAATTCATCTAGTGGCTGGTTTAGGGTTAGGATCCAGTTAAGAACGTGTTGCATTCATCTGTGGGTTATACATAAAAGTGGAGGAAGAGTGAGTAATGCATGTCACTCTAAACATGACACGTGTGACTGCATTGCATTCTGGTCTCTTTAGGCGGCTGCCAGTTCTTATCTGCTTCTTTTGCAGCGGATTTCTGTACGTTGAGTCATCAAGTGTCATCCAAGCTGGGAGTCAAGAAAGAGGCATTTTTGGCTATTTTTGAAGAGCGTCTTAACCCCTGATTATCCGCAGGTGGATCAGTCATTGCAGACTCATGTTGTGCAGCCAAAGAGTGTTCAAACCATAGACAGTATATAATGGACCAATAGACCCCATGTCTCTGGACGGAGACCAGTGAAGGCTATTAGAAGCACTTTTCCGGTGATGGCCAGCTTTACTGCGCAGCCTCCAACTGAGAAAATGTGACGTGAGCAACGTGTCTGAAAGTTGTAAGTCTTCTGGTAGCTGTGCCAAGAGAAATCTCAATCATTCCCAATCTTACAGATACGGAGACTGTAGGTGTATGTAAGGAGATAACATGGGCACAGGCTAATTATTGATCACTAACATGCTAGTTAACATTAGTAATTAAACCTAAACATCTCATGTAAGTCGAAACTGCCTGCGAGCTTCTCCTGTACTATACGGTAATTCCTCTACTGTGCGACAGTAAGTCACGTGGTTATGACACAATCGTTAGCTTATTTTTACAAAAACGTCTGCTACGGAGCCATAACGTGAGGTACAAGGTAATGGAGCCTTTTATACATTGTCGTGTTTCTTTGGAACTAAACAACGGACAAATAGAGTCTTTAAACGCTTCAGATGTAAAGTTATTCGCAGTCAAGTGACGTAAAAACAAAATGGCGGTCAGCGGAATGCTAACAGGAGGTGATGGCCAGTTAGCAACAAAATGGCGCCATGATGGCTCGAGTTCTGAAGCGAAGCTTACCCCCTTGGTTCAAACCCACATACAGTTTTTTTAAATTCTAGATAAGAGCCCAACATTTCCAAAGAAACCAATATGTCACACAGAATCTTTTGGAAAATGTGTATAAAATGGTGCATGAGGCATTTATTTAGTGTGTGTGTGTGTGTGTGTGTGTGTGTGTGTGTGTGTGTGTGTGTGTGTGTGTGTGTGTGTGTGTGTGTGTTTTACAGAGAGGGAACAATGCTAATGAGGTTAATGGAATGACAGGCCTCTTGGAGCTACTCTTAGGAGTAATGGAGGGCCTCTGTAAGGGACTCCTGACGCACGCGCACACACACACACACACACACACACACACACACACACACACAGACGCACACACAACAACAGAGAGGAAGTAGGCAGAGTTGGATTTGATGACATTTGATTCGAGGGAGAGAATATAAGCAGAAATGGACAGATATAAGAGTGAGATATACTGCTGGAAAGAAGATGTACTAAGCCAATATTGGTAGACTCATTTAAGAGTCCTCCAGCTGGCCTTTAAATCTGTCAGTTTGAACTGAAATAGTTTCAGTATAGCTTGTAAATCTGGCTCTCTGTGCTGCTATCTCTTTACACCTAGTGGTATATTATCTTGGCTGATTATTGGCCTTTTAATAAAAAATGAATTCTTCCCAGTCATTGTCTACGATATATATGATGTATGATTACATCTTCACTGTAATGCTGATCAATTTATGTTTGTTTATGGAGAGTCCTTAATCAGAAATGCACTTCTTTAATTGGACTTGATAGGAATGCATTAGTGTGTTTGTCTTCACCCTCTTAGGTTCAGTCAGCAGTATCAGTTCCTTTTATGGTGTAATGGCTTTTCACAGACTTTTAATAGGGGGAATTATAACAAATCCAAGCTGGCATGTATTGGTAGCTGAAATCTTTTTTTGTCTTTAGGAGGCTGAGTGTTCAGAAGCGTCCCTGAACAGGTCAATGACTCCCAACCAGCTACCTGGAGAGAGTGCAGAGAAAATTGTTTCCCTCCTGGGGTCACAAAACATAAACGAATCCAACAGAAGTATAAAGGCACTGGTGTTGCATGTTTCATCCCATGTAGAAAGTGTACTTTATATCACCATTTCCAAAGCATTTTTCAGTATTTTAGATTTTTAAGTGTAGTTCTAAATGCAGATTACATACAGGATTCTGCATTGTGTTGCCATAGAAAATTAACAATGACTGCAGAGATGATGTTCATTGGTACAGATAATGAAAGTTAAGTATCATGTCGCTGTAAGTGGATTTTTCAATGCCGTACAGAAATGAACGGAAACCATTGGCAGCTTTGGTGGTAGGAGTATGTATACGTTATATTTAAGATGTTTTCAATTGATGCACTTCCAGTTTGTTGCTGTAATTCCAATTGATTGCCAGAGTAATGTAGAGCATCTTAAAATCAGTGCATAGCAAGCTGATTCTATCTCTATTTCCCCTATATTTAGTGCCAAATTACATACTCCTTTCTAAGAAGTGTCCAAGGACATTTTTAAGAAATGAATGAACCCGTAAAATGAAGTATTAACACTGAAAACATCAGCTTTGGAAAATTGTTCTGGGTAGCGATTAATAGCAGTTAGGGTATATCATTAAAAGGCAGTTGCCCTTTTTGTAATAACTTTTCATTTGAATCTACTTGAGTGTAATTATTATATGTCACATTAAAGAGAGCAAATGAAGGACAAAGTAAGGTGGAAATACAGGATAAGAGAGCAGCAAGGAGGAGAAAAAAAAGAGAGAGAAGTGGGGGAGATGGGAAGTAAGAGTCAGATTTGAAGGAGGAAACTGAAGCTATAAAAGAGGACAGAATGGTAGGAAAAGAAAGAGGAGAAGAGATAAGCAGTGTAGTCAGAGTAAACACAGGAGAGGGAGTAAAGTCAGATAAATTACATTCAAAACCAGTTGAGGTTAGGTGAGGAGGGTGAGGGAGAGACACTGAAGATGGATGGAAAATGGAGAGAGAGAAGTCTCGCATTGCCAGACCTTCCTCCACAGCGCTGCGGAGGAAGGTCTGGCTAGTCCATACAACATTCTGGGATAGGAGAACAACGTGCTCTGGTTTATTGGCATTTCTCTAAACCAATCACGGTCGTCTTGGGCGTCACTAAGCGCCAGACGCAGGTACGGCGCCTCTGCAAAATAGCCTCGGGAAGGAAATTGTTTTGGTGGAACGTGCGCACGTAGGGAGGCTAGCTCTGGAATTAAAATGGCTGTCGAGTGTGTGATGAGAATTTCAGTCAAAAAAAAGATGAATATAATTTGATTGTGGGTTCTAGCTCGGAGGATGTTTCGACAATCAACCGGAGTTTAGAATGCCAACACAGAGAAAGCAGAAGGTGTGGGACATCCGGCCGAAAATGAGGGACATCCAGTGGAACCTCCGGCGGTACCGGGACAGTCCCGTAAATGAAACGGACGCGATATACAGTAGACTAGGAACAGTAGCGAACTAATGTGATTTGAACGCTGAAGGAGCGCCGTCAGGAGAGAGCATTAATCTGTGCTTCATCTTTTTCTGACCATAAACTATATGCAACGTGACACACACATCTTAATGTAGTGTGGAAGCAGAAGGCCATATCTGGTTCTAAACTGCTCAGTGACTCAGATAGGAGAATATGCTGCCTTCCATTATTCAATCAAAACCACATTAATCCTCTCCATGCTCACATTTCTCTCTGTTTGTCTCCTAATACATCTTCTTCCCCTTCATCTCCTTAACCCTTTTTTAGCGAATTCACTCTTTACAGGCGAGGGTTTATTGCCGTGACACTTCCGGCCCAGTCAGTGCCAAGTGTGTTACATTCAAAGCCTTCCCCAGCACTAATTCTAACTTTTAAAGTAATGGGTACAGCGATAATCTTTGGCACCATTAAACGCTGTGTGTCCTTTATTCACTCTGCAGGGAGAGAGTAATCAAGAGAGAGAGAGAGAGAGAGAGAGAGAGAGAGAGAGAGAGAGAGAGATCCAGTTTATTCAGCAATAAGTGCCTGGGACAGAGAAGATAAATGTGACATTAAAACTCCTGTACTGTTACAGCTTTAAACAACAAGTTATGTGCTTTGTGTGTGTGTGTGTGTGTGTGTGTGTGTGTGTGTGTGTGTGTGTGTGTGTGTGTGTGAGAGCCAGGAGGGTTATAGCGAATGCCTCCCTTAATCATGTTCAGTGCAATGTTTCTTGTTTTTATACAACTCTACAGTGAATGCCACTCCGGTCAGGGGGGCTCAATGTATGTGTGTGTGTGTGTGTGTGTGTGTGTGTGTGTGTGTGTGTGTGTGTGTGTGTGTGTGCGTGCGTGTCTTTGTTTGTTCTGGTTTAGCAAGAAAGATGTACCGTACAGTGATGTGATGGGAGCTGATTCATCTCCAAGGCAGAGACAGGTCCGACCTTTAACTGCACTGGGAGGAGAGAATGAGGGGAGGAAATCGTGGGGAAAGAAAAGGAGGGAGGAGACCAGGAAGGAGGGAGGAGAGAAGGAGCTGATAGTGGGAGCAAAAAAGAGGCACTGATTTTGTTCTCTTCATGACATCTACTCTGTTCTCTGTCTTTTTTACGTTCAAACTGCCTTAAACTGCCAAAATCCCTTACTGTGAAAGAACGCGAAAGCTACTGAAAAACAGCTTACATGAGCTTGATGTATGACGATATATTGATAACAGAAAGTAGCAAAATAGATATTTATCCACATGAAAAGGCACTTTTGTATCACCCCGAATGAAATGTGGTTTGCAGACAAGTCACAGAAATACACAGATGACAAAGAAAAGCAATAATAAATACTCAAGGACATAAAAGCAATATGAATATATGGATAACAAACACTTATTTGGTGAATGAAGTCACAGGCAAGTGTTCTTACACAGTGCAACAGCGTGGTTCTGGTGGAGCACGATGTAGGCAGGTAACCACAGTGGATGTGGCTTGCTTCATCGCACTTTGACAATGCATGCCACTAAACTTGGAGACTACGGATGGAGCACGATACCTGCCTCCTTCACACGACTGTAAATTGAGTTGATCAGCTGAAAGAGAAGGCCTTACAGTTTTTTTCCGATTGCTAAACGACAGTGGGCACAACTGGAGTCACATGTGCAAAACTCAAACTACAGTCTGCACTACCAACAGTCACCTGAGCTAAACAGTTCACATCACCTGCAAAACAGGCTCAGTGCAGCCAAACACTATGCACAATCCTCACTGAGATTACACACACTGTCACTCAGAACACACTGAGGGTAAAAACACTAGCATCAAACACCAATACAGAAATTACAAACTTTTTCATCTTTACGGTTTGAACAATTTGAGTGACTTGACACTACTCAATAGTTTAAGAAATATAGATTGTATAGCATACCAATTTTTACATAAGGTAAAAAAGAAGGAATGAAAATCAGCAGTTTTCTTCAATAAAGTATTTTGTCTCTAGTAATTTATGGAATTACTGGGGAAAAAAACTAAAAGGTACATATGTAACAGTACCAAAGAATAGTGTGACTAATCCTGCCTCGCTCCAGCATCATGTGACAAGTTTTCTTCATCACATTGGATGTCTGCGTCGTCTCTAAATACTAAATGAATGTGGTGTTTCTATTGCTTTCACCGCCATTACTTTCTGAAAAACAGTAAGAACACAGTTTTACTATTGTAAAGATATAGTGTTTTTCACTTTTTTTTATAGCTGTGTACATAACCTCAGACATCTTACCTGGACATATTGGTATCTTTGCTCTTTTACCCGTTTCTCTCAAACAGTACAGTGTATAATTGTTTCATTCTTATTTGGTGTTTGTATACAAAAAAAGGCTTTCTGAGCTTTCTCTGTATAAATACCATATATGTTCACTAACTAGTCTAAAATAAGACACTTGCTTAGGCTTTCAGCTAAAATTGCATTCAGCAGTGTTTGATAGGCACCAGACTGAAATCTATTCTGTTTTGAATGCGTGGTTAACAGTTTTGACAGCAGTGTGTTAGAATTTGAACAAAGTGCTGTAAATCTACAGTGTTGTGCATGTTGTGGTTAAAGCCATGGGATAAGTGTGTAGAGTTTTGAAAACTGTGTTCAAGCAATGAAAAATGAACTAGAGTTTGGTCCACATGAACTGCTGCTGTGCAGACTGTAGTTAGCGTTTTGCACATGTGACTCCAGTTGTGCCCACTGTTGTAGCAATCAAAAAAAACTGTAATACACGCAAGCTGTTGTAGATGACAGAAGGTGGCAAGAATCAGACACTAATCTCTGCAACCTGCCTTCCTGGCATCATAGCCATAATCTGAATAAAACTTTGTTTGAATAATACATGATGAAAGTGGAATGTACAATGCAAACATACATATGATTTCTTTCTTAACGGAAATTACATTTTGAGAAGTAGGGGGTGGATTTTTATTCAAAGACTACACAATTATGTATTCACAATTGCAGACAATGTTTTTGGCAGACAGTGTTGCATTGTGGGTTGTTTGTATTGTTGATGTTGCTAGGCTAGCAAGTCCGTTTATATTGTGTCTTTATTAACCTACTGGTGTTTGTGAGGGCTTGTGTAATGTGTTCTGCCACTAATCAAAACAAATCCCTGAAAACGAATTGAAAGTGTCTCCAGACATCTTTTTTATGGAAAATCAGCTACACGATTGACTTTTTATTGGAAGTTTTTCATGTTTTACCAGACAAAAATCTTCGAGGATGAGGATGATCTCATCCTTGGTCTAACAGTATCTCGTGGATAAAACAGGAGTAGTCTTAAAGTGATTTGTATCATCTTATAATCAGGGGCTTTTTTATATTTGGGCCAGTAGAGTAAAAGGGGTTTGGAGAGGTCTTATAGGTTGCTCTTCAGGAGAAATGCTACTCCTGCATAAAAACCCAGAGAACTCACTGTTCACTTATCTGACTCCTTCAGCATAGGTTAAATAAAATAGACTAATTATGTGGATGATGAGCGTTTCAGTTTTTCGGCTATGTGTGTGAGCGAGAGCCAGCGAGAACGAGTGAAAGTGTGAGTAACAGAGTGAGCGTCTGTGTGTATAAAGGCTTTAGGCTAATCCTGTTGAATTCAACTGGATCAAAGTTGCTTTTTAAGCTCTAAAAAGTGTGATCCAGTTAATGGACTAATGTCTCCACACACTCTGCAACTTAGGCACACGCACACACAAACACACGCACACACACGCACACACACGCACACACACACACACACACACACACACACACACACACACACACACACACACACACAGAGACCAGTCTAAATGTTTGTGTTTACACCTGAACACATTGTATTTATGTGTGTATTTATATATGTGTGTTTTTTGTGTGTTTATGTATTTCCATATGACCAAAAATGACATTCAGGAATCATTCAACCTGTGGTTGGAGGGTGGGTAGTTGTATTCTTACATGCTCCACTACACACACTGCCAATAATCTCTCTCTATATACATACACAGCACACACATGCGCATATATGCATTTATAGCAGGAAGCTGTCAAGTAGGGCCATAGCGTTGTGTTCGGTTTCCTCAAGCATGTGACATGTCCTAGACAGGAGGAGGGAGATAAGGAGGGATGGAAGAAGGGAGACAGCGGAGAGCTAGTGGATGGCGAGGAAGGCTGCCTGGGAGCAGAATAAAAGAGAGGAGAATACCAAAAAAGCCAGAAAAGTAGTTAAAGAAATGGGAGAAGAGGAGGAAAAAAAGAATGAGAGGATGGCAGAAGTGCAGAGATACAGTTTGTGTTGTGTTGACTCCGGCACAATGGACTGGTAATGAAATCTTATGAGCATGAATTTTAGTCACTGAAGACCAGAGTGAAAGCAGAAAGACCCATGAAACAAGCAGAAAGTGATGATGGCCTGGCAGACCATCATCAGGGAAAATACAGTGTCAGCGGGTCAGTTCATGTTTGTTGGTATAGGCTGGGTATAAAACCTCAATACTTACCACAAAATGTGTCCATTGCATTTAAATTGAAAACAGATTTTGCAAAGTAGGATAATACAAAAGTATTGTTGTAACGTGCTGATTGATCTGCAATGAAATATTAAATACAATGATTTCTGCTAAAAGTCTGCTAGTTTGTCTAAAAGCGTTGGTTCCCTAAAATTGGGGGACTATAAAGAAAAAGCAGCTCCAATTCCTACATACAGTGGTGGTTCTGATATGAATGTGAACACTAAAATTAAAGCTGAAAGTTGTTACTTTAACCTCATAGTCATGGTAAAACTAAGAAAATGTAAACCAAAGATATGTGAGAGAGGAGAGAAATTGTGTGTGTGTGTGTGTGTGTGTGTGTGTGTGTGTGTGTGTGTGTGTGTGTGTGTGTTACCATATTCATACCTTTGCTTGCGAGACAACCAAGAGGAAAGTTTGAGTGAGGAAAGTGAAGTAAAGCAGGGTCATTTGCATTGGCATTCATTTTCCACGTAATTGGATTTGAGTTTAAGGATGAGATCTGAGACTAGATCAGGATAGGCTTAATGTTAATAGGGTTAATGGTAAAGACCGGTTTTGAATTTTGAAATTAAACATGAGGAGGATCAATGTCTGGGAAGAGTTTTGGGGTCAGGTTTGAGGACTGATGGGCTGCAGGTAAAGAGTCATTACAAGTACGATAAGATAAACAGAGGGTGTGTGTTTGACAGTAAACATCAGGATGACAAGAGAGTGAATCAGTGGTTGAAAAATCAGGTCGGCCCACACGTTCCCTGCTGAGCAGCACATCGCAGCGCACAGGTCAAAGACTAATTCAAGTCCTCCGGTCAACGCAACCTTAGTCGAGGAGAGCTTTTATGGTCAATTAGCTTCCCAGAGGGCTGAAATATCCTGCAGTGCATAACTCTCTATGTTGACACCAATGTAATAGCACTGTATAGAAGAGCAGGAAGGTCTGAATCTGTGCTGTATGGTGTCTGGAAGGATTCAGTGTGTTTTCTTTGGCCAAAACTGGAGCAGAAAAGTTTACTTTATTGCATTTTGCTCCTGGTTTATTTAGGTTCAAGCTGCCAAGCTACAAGCAAACCAGGTCTCTTAAACAGAAGTTGCATGGAATCACAAGTATTCTGGAAAACTTGTCATCACAACCTGAGAGAGCATGGATTGGGTGTGGGGATTTGAATTTAGATAGATTTATAGATAAACATGATGCTACCAATCAAGAATACATGAAGAAATGAATAACTTTATCAGCTTCACAGTGGTTTTCCCTCGTTTTTTTTTGGTGTGATTCCAAACTTGAGAGTAATTGCTGGCTGTCTGCAGAGTTTCTTGGGATCAAGACTTGATTTAGTGGTTAAAATGTTGGTGTTATATCTGTTCTGCAACACCATTGTCTATTGAAGTGACTCTTTCTGTTAAAAGAGTCAGTGGAGATGCACATAAACTTTCTACAGGCAGCGAGAGGTGTGCCTGTCACTTGAGTGCATTTATACATTTGTTCCATTTGTACAGTAAGTGAATCTCTTCATGTCTGTAAATAATAAATAACCACTTAAAGAAGCATTTTAAGCATTTAAGCATTGCGGATTGATTTTCAGTGATTGATTACACTTCTTTATCTTTATCCCACTAACAAATGTCTCTGGAATCCTAGTCTCGCATTGCCAGACCTTCCTCCACAGCGCTGCAGAGGAGGGTCTGGCTAGTCCACACATCATTCCGGGATTAGAGAAAAACATGCTCCGGTTTATTGGCTTTTCTTTAAATCAATCACAATGGTCTTGGGCGGCGCTAAGCAAAGGACACTATGACAGTGCCACTGCAAAATAGCCTCCGGGAGGAACTTGTTTTGGTGGAACGTGAACGTTCAAAGGTTGTTTTAGTCGTGCAACAGAAAACTAGTCTGTCTAGCGAGCTGTCTGGATTTACCCTGCAGAGATCTGAGGAGCAGTTAACCATAGTCCTCATAAATCCACCGAAGTTTAGAATGCCAACACAAAGAAAGCGGACGGTACCGGACATCCGGCTGAAATGAGGGACATTCGGCGGAATTTCTGGCAGCACCGGAACGTCGTCGATATAGACTACTGTAATCATGCATTCTTGGCTTACCACACAATACAGGTACTCCAGGTGACGTCTTTTTGTTGCTGTTTAACACCTTCATGAGAACATAGTACAGTAACAATAACACCTTCAGTGAATGGCTGCATTGGATCCTTCTGTGGAAAGTTAGTGTTGTGTCGATAGTCAAAACTACGTTTCAGCATCTTCTCCCCCATGGAAAAGTACAATTTTGTCAGAAAAAATGCTTTTCTATTTCTAATCATGAAATAGAAAAGCATACTGAGGGTAGACAGTAAAGCTTGAGTACAATGATGTTTCTTTGGGAAGAAGCTGTTCCTGTCGTCTGAAAGCGGCAATATGCAGACAGATCTCTGTGCTACACTGTGAAAAGACTCCTGTAGTGGGTGCCTGTCCACCCACACCAGTTTAGAGTATTATGCTATGGCTCATTCACACAGATAGAGAGGCTACTGTACATACTTTATCTGTTTCTATGGAAACCGCAACTTGAGACGTAGTCAGCTACAAAACCAATGACATTTACCTGCGTCTTAGTCAATCCTTCTCTGTCAACCAAACGGCATGTAAGTGTGTGTGCATGTACGCCCAACACAGATAGAACAGACACATGTATGCATGCAGTAAGACTCTCACACTGTCTGTGTGTTTTACGGAGTGCTAGAAGATTTGGTGCAGCAGTGCAGTCTGGTGTTTTCTCATCTCAGAGACAGAGCAGTCAACAATATTTAATAGGGTTCCTGTAGGGCCTTAAAAAGTCTTAAAATGTCTTAAATTAAATTTCGTGAAATTAAGGTCATAAAATAAATGTACTATAAATTTGCTGTTGGTATTCAATTTGCTGACAGTATTTCTAAGATGATTGGGTAACTTGTTGCCTATGGTCTACCGTAAATCACCTAATGTGTCTTTGGTAACTTCACCTTTGTAGCCATTTGTGTGCAGTGTGTGCTACGATTAGGATGGGACGGTGCAAGTTTAATGAAAAATGGTTTGACGAGAATAGGTTTCGGGGGTGGTTGAAGTCGACAGGAAACAACAAGGTGCAATTTAGGCCATAAAATGTAGGGACCATGGGATTGAAAGCACTTGAATGAAATTAGCTTGCCAAAACAAGCAGAGGTGTCAAAAGTATTCACATTCATTACTCAAGTAGAAGTATAGATACTAGGGTTTGAAAAGACTTTTGTAGAAGTTGAAGTATCAACTCAAGCTTTTTACTTAAGTAAAAGTGTAAAAGTACTGGTTTCAAAACTACTTAAAGTATAAAAGTAAAAGTAATGTAAGGCAGAGATCTTCAACAGGGGGTCCTCAGAGTCCTTGCAGGGGGGCCTCCAAATTATTGTACATTTTTGAGTCTTTAAAAAAAATAAAAATAAATGCCTTAACATAATTCCAACATATTATTAGCAAATATAAATTCCCACTGATGATAGGCTTACTGGCCTATAGGTAAGGTAGTCCCTAAGATATCAGCCCACAGATACAGTTAATCCTAGATTTACTGTGCCACATATGTAACATTAAAAAATGATTTATAAAATCATGCCAACAATTAATATTTTAATAGCTTATGAAAAAAAGGTATGTAAGAAGGCTTAAGGTTACCCTAACAGTTATTGTAGGCCCAGTTTAATATGCAACTTAATTTCATACAATATGTAGGGGGTCCCTGCTACATCTCACTTTAAGTTAAGGGGTCCTTGGATTAAAAAACGTTCAAGACCCCTGATGTAAGGGGGGGAAATGCCATTAAGGACAACAGCTTAACTCTAAAACGCGGGGACAAAATCCTATGACTATAATAATGTTACAGTATTAAAATCATACCTGCAAACTCAGAAGGGCTGAAAAAGGTGACACTTAGGCTACATCTCCTCTGTGTTTTTCAGACAACGGCAGCTACAGTCTGGTGTCAGACTCCTCTCCAGTGAAACAGACACTTTTACACCGTTTAGCTCTCAGCATTTTATCATGTTTACTCCATCTTCTAGCTAACGCTAGGCTAACCTGCTTCCAACTGCAGTGTTGACTAGCGTCCCGTGCGGCGATGTTCAGTTCCCTCTAACGTCCGTTTTCGGAGCATCGCGCAGGCACCTAAGGCACCGAAATCCGTGTTGCTATTCGGTCCGGTAGATAACGGTCGTTAAGGCACCGGTGGCGTATTAGCACCGGGTCTGTACAGGTGTTATGGATCGCGTACAAACCAATAGGGTGTCGGAATAGCTATGTTTATACTTCTCATCCAACCACAATCAAATTCACTCTCTCCGGATGGAGCGATTTGGATAGGTTTTTTTGTGTGTGTGTTTTTTTGAACGATGACGGACGAGCTGGAATGAAAACAAGCCGAACTGAAATATGAGTAACGAGGCTATTTTTAAAATGTAGGGAGTAGAAAGTACAGATAATTGCGTGAAAATGTAAGGAGTAGAAGTAAAAAGTATGCTGTAAAATAATTACTCCAGTAAAGTATAGATACCCAAAATTTCTACTTAAGTAAGGTAACGAAGTATTTGTACTTTGTTACTTGACACCTCTGAAAACAAGCGGTACACAGTGGTGGCTAGTGGGGCTATTATGCAAACATTTCAGACTCCCTCTTTGCTTCTCAACTGGTGGCTTTGAGTGGTTTTGTGTGTGCCAGAAACTCAAAGGGCAGAGGGGTTGTGGGTTCTTCACACGGTAAGCCGACACAATTATACAACGTTTAACGTTATACCAACAAAATAAAAGTAAGCTTTGTAGAGATCGTGGAACCGAACCGAATACATTGCGCACATATTTACACAAAACTGCTTTGCTAACCTGTATGCTATAACTAAGATATCTGCTGATCTTTTTTATTTCCATTGACGGATTTAGCTCTGTACGTCTGCGAAATTCACATGTAGAAGCTATTTTTAACATAGTGCCCTGTCAGCGGCACAGCTGATGTGATTCAAACATTTCCAGTAACTTCAGAGCGTGAGTCATTTAAAATGAATCACTTTATATAAATATGTAAAGTTTCGGTGTGTTCCACTGTGGTTCCTGATTTATTTTCATGAACACAAATGTTTCAAAAATAGTTTTTGATTCAATTCTGTGATTTTGACATGGAAATGGCGGAGTATCATTTTAAGTGATGAGCCTGGTGTGCTGTCATCACGGATGTATTTGCTGTCATGCTGATTTGAGCAAGTTCTACATGTCTTGTTGACCAATCAGATTGCCTTTTTGAATCTACTTATATACTTTTTGTTTTTGAGGATGCACAAGGACTATAAGGACATTGTTAAGCTATTAAGTTAATTAACAATCTTAATAATGACATTTTTAGGTCTTAAACTATATTTGTGGTGGTCATAAAAAGGTCTTAAAAAGCATTAAATTTGACTTTAAAAATGGTGCAAGAACCCTGTTTAAGAACCTTCTTCACATTTCTTTGTTTGTATTGGTAAAGAAGCATATGCCTTGACATTGAAATCTAGACTCTCTATGATTATGTTGTAGATTAAAACAAGCATAGTGAAAACAAAGAAAATGTGTTTCTTTAATTTGGTCACCATTTCATTTACAAGTGACAGCTGTACTGAGAAGAAAAGCCGTTTCTTCTGCTTTTAAATTTTAAAATGTTATGCAAATAGCTCCGTCACTTCAGCAGTACAAGAATCCATGGTTGCATAACACAGGACTCGATAAAGAGTCCTTTTAAGACTGCAAAGGAAACACTCATCTGGGCAATTAAGTATAAATTAAAGTCAGGCGTATATTGGGCTGGTTTAAGGTCCACTTGGGTCTTTTTAGGTCAAAAAGTGACATCAACAACAAAGATTTATGAATATGTAAATTGTATGACGTGTTTGCTAATGTCCATTTTGTACGACATAGTAGGTGTCAAGACAGTACCACGTGGGAAAATACAGGCTGAACAAAGGTTCGGCTCTGCAGTCACAGTAACCAGTGCAACAAAACACACTTTGGTGAAATACACCAATCTGTGCCTGAGTTGGATTGTCCAGTTGTTGCAATGTAGAAGGCTGTCTGTTTTTCTGTGTTTGTGATTGTATGCAGGCACTTGTGTTTTGTCAAGGATTGGTCTTACGTGATTTGAAAACCTGGTTAAATGGTCCACATTTCTCTGTTGCCGTTGATAAGAGAGGTAGTTTCTACAAGAGGTGTGTATGTGTAGGAGCAGTACTGAGAGGAAGGAAGAGTGTGGGCATAAGTAATGAATGTATTGTCACTTTCTATTTGCTATACTAAAGCTTCACTGCACTCCTCTCCCGCGGGAGGAACCACAACCTACCTTGTTTAGCTCTGTTGTTGGAGTGGAAGAACGAGGGAGCGAAGGGTGAAGTGATGGAAAAGCGTTTTAACGTGCAGAAGAAATAGAAGAGAGGAGTGGAAAATGAAAGGAAGGAGGCACAGGGTTGAGAGATGGACAGAGAAATGGGAGGAGAGAATGAAAAAAACAATTATGTGTTGTCACTGCTGTTAATATCTTCGTATTTATTCTAGCTTTTTTTTAACAATAAAATGCTGTTATTGTAGCAAAAGTGTGCGTGTGTGTGTGTGTGTGTGTGTGTGTGTGTGTGTCCACCAGTTAGGTGATCAGTTTTACTATACTGTAGACAAATCATGTTTACACTGCTAATCCTTCAGCTGTGGGGCTATTAAACACACACACACACACACACACACACACACACACGGTTGTGGCACTATCTTTGTGGGGACCCATCATTGACATAATGCATTCCCTAGCCCCTTACCCTAACCTTGACCATCACAACTAATGGCGCTTTTCCATTACATGGTACCTACTCGCCTCGCCTCGAATCTACTCGCCTTTTTTGGTTTTCCATTACGAAAAAAAGTACCTGGTACCTGCTAACAGGTACTTTTTTTTAGTACCTCCTCAGTCGAGGTTCCAAGCGAGCTGAGGCGAGCCGAGAAGGTGACGTGAAACCCTGCAGGCTACAGATTGGTCGGAAAGAATCGTCCCTGATTACTGCATTGTTAGCGACAGACGGCATTTTTAAATAGTTTAGCCAGCGGTGTTTATTTGCTGCCGGAGGCTCCACGCAGAGCTTTCTCCGTAGCAAGTAGTAGTAAGTGGCCTGATGGTTATACTTGTGCGCTGGTGTGTGTGTCGAGTCGCCGTGTGTGTGTGTGTGTTGCTGGTGAGTGAGGGAGAAGTGAGAGAGTGCCGCCGATTAGCTCTGCAGCGAGTAGTGACTCTAGAGTCATATAGTGAGAGAAACAAAGTGTCTCCCCTGTTCTTTCTGACCACGGTGGGAAATCTGGAGCAGGAAAAGTTAACTATCTTGTTGTTTACGGAGAAGGAGAACCAGGTAATGAGTCGGGGGAAATGCAACGCTACCAAGCCACGCCCACAGCAGTCGCTATGACGACCAGCCACGCTGAGGCAGTACTAAAATCTGCAATGGAAAAGGGACGCACAGTGCGCCGAGTCGAGGCGAGTAGAGTCGAGGCGAGTCGAGCAGGTACCATGTAATGGAAAAACGCCATAAATGCCTAACCTTAACAATTCTATCCCTAATCCTAAAGCCAAGTCTTAACCCTCAAACAGCCCTTTAAAGTTGTGGGGTCCAACATTTTGACCCCCACAAAGCTGTCGGGACCCCACAAGTATACTGGACTCCCGGCTTTTTGACCCCACGAATATAGTTAAACAAGAACACACACACACACATGCAATTTATGGTTTTTCTCATACACACGTATAACTGGGAAACAAAACAAATAGACATTTACACTTAAATGTTTGTAAAGTTTGAATTAAAAAAGACAGACATGACTAACCAAATTTACTAGCTCAATGATAAAACATTTCTGATCAGGGGATGAAAGGAAAAAGTAGATATTTATTCAATAAACCATATTAGAACAATAAGGTTGTTGGCAGAATAGTAATTAGTCTGGCATTAGTAATTACAGTAACTAATTCTGTAAATATTAGAATTCACATATACAATATTTACATACACAGCTGTACTATGGCTTTGTCTGAGATACTCAGTTTTAGTTACTGAGTTACTGACTATAAACAGCAGCATATGTCCCGTTTCTATATGAAATTATATTCATGTATCTCAATTTGGAATAAGCAAAAGAAGATTTTAGATTCTGATACAGAAATGAATTTTCCTCCTTTCTGTTTATTCTTACAGTCGATGCAAGCTCTGTTTCCATGGTAATTGTCAGTAGGCTTATAGTTGGTTTGTTAACATATTGGGATGTTTGTAATGTGGATGTGAAATGCATTTAATCTGCTCACTCTGAATATGAACTCAAACAGCGCACGAGGCAACTCACTGAATGTTGCCTGTGTAGCTTATTTACACTAAGTTAATATTAACCCATATACTTCCTGCGAGAACATATGCATCCATTGTTGCCACGGCTACAGTAAATACAGTTTTACTATTGTTTACTGAATCACTGTGGGCCAGTGAATAACAAGAGATGGCGCGATATGTAATGATTTATTTCCCTGACCCTGGAAAATGTCGAGTCACAGCTCAGAGTAAACTCTTTCTAAATCTGAGGTAGTAGGGGTCAGTGTGTGTGATACATTTATATTTTAGAGTAGCAGATTCTGTTGTCTATTTTTGCTGTATATTTTAAATATGGAACTTTTGTACTGCTGTCTTGGCCAGGACAGGAGATTCTGAATCTCAATGGGATTTCTCCTGGTAAAATAAAAAAAAATAAAAAAAGATTTAGAGGCAGATTAGATGTTCTTTCCCTTCTTTGATTGCATTTACGGTTGTTTTCATGCTGCAAGGAGAGTTTGGATGTGCGTATAAAGGCTCTGACACACCAATCCGAAGGCCGACCATCGGCAGAAAAGGCAGTGGGATTGATCAGTCGGCTCCCCGAGGTCCAAAAAGTGCCTCGGAACTCACCGAAGCGACGCCGACTTGAGCGTAGGTTCTGCATGTGCGCGAGACGTAATACGTCTCCATAACAGCAGGTGGCGCTAATGTTGATAATAGTCAAGAAGGATCCTTGTTGTCATTACTCACTGAACGGAAGAAAATACGATGGCTAGTAATAAGAAGATACTGGCGTTGTCAGCTCCCGGTTTTCTCGTGCACTGATTCGTTAGTCAAGGGCTAGCACTCCACCAATCAGATTGGTCATTGAGTCCGTCAAATCGGCCAAAATGAACGCCGACGGCTCCTCTGACGGAAGACAGCACGGAACACACCGAACAGACTCGAGTCACCGACCTCGCCAGACTGTCCGACGGCCGATAATTGGGTTGGTGTGTCAGCGCCTTAAAGCTCCCCTTTTTTCCCCCCACCAAAGCCAGTCTCCAGTGTGTCACACTGCGTCAGCTAATAATAAAACCCAGTGACATATCCCGCCCACTCTCCTGTGGCTGTGCTGTAAAAAGGTTGAGGACCTCCGGCCGACTGTGTAGTCAGCCATGCGTGGTTCTGCATCTCCTTCTCTGTTAAACTGGGCAGAATGTTAGAGGTTACCCAGACAGGTTAGAGAGGAGGGCACAGGTTCACTATCAATAATAAATGAAATATATATCAGAATATTCCCAACTTTTCTGAGTCTTGAGCTACTTTGTCTTCAAAGTACAGGGAGTATATGAATAGATTAAATATCTACTCAGAGTGCTAATTTGTGTTAGAAATGGGTATTAAATCAGAATATTTGATATATATCAGAATATAATATACTCTCACACTATGAAAAGTAGAAACCCTAGCCTATTTTTAAGTGGAAAAGTTTGCATTTTGTTCTGACAGTGACTTACGCACAATTGCACGTGGAGCAACGCTGCTCTCATTTGCAGTGCTGTTCTTTCTTTTGCTAAAAAGATAACATTTGAATTTGATGAAGGCGAATAAATGGTAAAGTAAGTAAAGTAAAGTTTATTAGTAGAGCACATTTAAACACAGCTTAAGCTGACCAAAGTGCCATACAAAGAAGCAACAAGGTGCCGTCTAAAAACAATGAAATGTAAAAATAAAAAGTAGAGAAACAATAGATACATCTTTCTTCCTGCTCAAGAAAAAGAGAAAGTATGGTAAAAGCTTACAAAATTTTGGTTTCTCAGAGTGTAGAGAGGGTTGGCCCTCCCGGCCTCCTCCGGCCACGTTGAACTCCAAGTTGCTCCCCGGGCGCTGTATGTGTATGTGTCCACTGCTCCTAATCCATAGGATGCAGTTAAATGCAGAGATTCGTACAATATGTGACGAATAAGAATAAAGTTTGCGTTTTGTACAGTGAATAAATGAAGGCACAGGAATCATACAGCGCTACATGTTGCACTTTAGCTTGTAGACCAGTGTTCTCAGAGGACAGGTCATTGTAAATCAGCGAGTAGTGGAGCCCAGGGGGAAACTGAAGCACACTTTAATTTTTAATTGCATTAATTGCACCTAATAAATTACAATTACAGGAGGAGCTGTGTGCTCCAGTTTCCTCCTCCACCACCCTCTGAATGTGATCAACATCTGTAATCTAACACCCCCTGGATTAGGGGAGCAAAACCTTGGGCTCTGCAGGAAAAAAGTGTGTGTGTGAGGATGTGCTACGAGGAAATGTGGTTTCTATGGTAATGCGACCTGAAAATATGGAAAGAAATTAAATTACTCCTTCTCTCGATTTTTTGCCCTTCGCCGTTTCTGATCTCCATTTTGTGTGTCTCTCTCTCTCTCTCTGTCTCTCCATCGCAGTCTGCCGCTCTTCCTCCCGCTCTCTGTCTGGCACTCCGTAATAGAGGTGATTTGGAGCAGACTCTTAGGTAGGAAGTTGCGTCTAAGTGCTGCAGATTTGGGCTTTAAATGAAAGAAAACACGGTAACAACACATTCACCAATCTGTCAGATGTCGGATTTTGGCAGTCTATAGCGTGTGTGTAGGTGTGTGTGTTTGTTTGTTTATGTTTGGGTATGGTTGGCCGTGCTAGGGATGAGTGCAGTGAAGAGGAGTTATTTTACAGCTCTGAGGCAATAAGCAGAACATTTTGTAGAGCGCACCAAATCATGGTCACTGTGTGTGAGTGTGCGAGTGTGTGAGACGAGGCATTAAAGTGTTAGCATTGGAAATCTGTGTGTGTGTGTGTGTGTGTGTGTGTGTGTGTGTGTGTGTGTGTGTGTGTGTGTGTGTGTGTGTTAGACGAGGCATTACATTGTTAGCATTGGAAATGTTGAAAGCCTTATGCTGGGTTTCCAAAGGCAGCGTTTTTCAACTGCAACTTCCAAGCAGAGTTGTGTCACCACAACATGATGCCGAAGGTGTACCAGTTTTGCAGGCAATTAGTTGTTGGTGTTGATATTCGTTTGATTTCAGTTTAAATCCGGCCTAACACAACGGTTTGATAAGTTTTCGACTCTAGGCACACACTCTGTAGCCTCGTGGGACCGTCCTGATCTCGCAAGCTCCAGTTTTCCACTCGCAGATCAGTCTGGCATCTTGAGATAGAGAAAATTTGGAGCCGTTAGCCAAACGACCGACCAATCAGCGTTGGTTGTGAGGCGGGTTTAGGTGTGACGCAACGAGAAGCGACTGTTCAGTCTAAACAACATGGCAGCTTCCACGGATGAGATGAGCGTAGCTATTGTGCAAGTTTTATCCGAATTTCTCGGAGGAAAAGATGTTTTTGCTCTTTTCCCGACTGGTTTCGGCAAGAGTTTGATCCGATTGGTTGCTTTGGCTTGTCTATCACCAACATAGGTGGTGATAGACAGATGGTTTATCCAATCAGCTAACCAGTATTGTCGCTCCTTCCCAAAAGTTCTCCAACGGAAAGTTCCCAGATGGATATGCCGAGCAAATGCGAAGCAATCCATCTGGTGGAGTCAGGTTACACACTTTGCCGTTAAGTTTGAGTAACGTTATATTACTAGCAACACGACAGTTGCTACAATGCTAACATTACTACAATGTTACTACTACTAAAACTGATAAATAAATTAAAAACTCACCAGGTATACCAACTGCCTCGACAACCCTCCAAGCTAGCTGTTAGCATCCCTGTAGTCACACAAAGACGTATCATAAATTAGGCTATAGAGAAATCACGATCTTTTAATTTGCACGTATAGCAGAATGTATTGGAGGCACGTTCACGACTCTGCCCTCTCATTGGCTACCGCTCTGCAAAAGTTGTCAACGTTGGGAGAGCGGGGAGAGCGGGGAGAGCGGGGGGAGCGGGGAACATCCGGGCACTTTTCACAATCGCCGTCTGTTCTCATATGGGTTGACTCCCTCCACTCTGACGTTATTTCAGCTGCCTGTGGAAATCCAGCGTTACACACAGTGTTGTGTGGCACAGTCCCTTTTACACTATTATCTCTCTCTCCTCTTTTACTGTCAGTCTTTCTATTAATCCACTTGCTGTCTCTCTGTCTTTCTCCCACTTTGGGTCACCCAGTTCAACTGCGGGAGCAATCCTCTCTGCTGCCAAATGAAAAAAAACAAGGAGCGTGACAGAAAAGTTTTATGGAGGAAAGACAAATGTCATCTTTTAATGGCTGAACGTTTTTCATCTGCTGAAATAAGCCTTTCCATGTGCTCGTGATGAAACGGACCTCATTAAGCCTGAGAAGGCTCTCCAGTTGTTAAAGGAGAGGTGAAGGTGAAGGTGCACACATATTGGGCGTAAACACACACACACACACACACACACACACACACACACAGACACTGGTCTGGCACACAGTCGCGTCCAACTGAGCACCCAGAACAAAATAAGAATGACTATTTGAACTAAATAAACTGTTTGTGACTGGCATTGTGCTTTTAATGGCCAGAGCAGAGTCCTGTTCTTTGTTTATTGTCCTCCTCAGTGTCTTCGTCTTAATGTCTATGAAGCGATTGCCAGAACTCGATACTGCACTGTCAGACTCTGGCACTTTTTAATAGCTTCTTGTTATTTGTTATTTACTTTCTTTGACTAAATTTGCGTTGCTAATCGATTTCAGCCAAATGTCTGCTCAGAATTTCTTTTTTTAACACCATCAGCTTATTGAAAATCAATCACTTTGTTAATGTTTGTGCAGTAGTCGGTAGGGGATGCTTTATTTCAGTGATTTACCTTTTTTTTAATGCATTAGTGAGTTTTAAATTACAGGTGTTGCAGAAGCCCTACGTTATATCTGCTAAACTACTGTGCAAATATACACTGTTTTTATTCATTGAGAACTGGTAACTTGCTTTTCGAGAGGCATTACAACCAGCGTTTTAACTGGAATACAGAAGATGCTTTGAGGATACAAATAGATAGATAGATCCTTTATTAATCCTTTATATGAAATGACACATTCCTCAAATATCTTCCATACCAAATAAGTTAAAATACAATAAATAAATACTACTACCATAAGTGCATAGTTATTTCTGTGCATTATAAAACCTTAAGTAAGAAGGACTTCCTGTATCTCTCAGACATGCACATTGGTGCAATCAGTCTCTGACTGAAGGTGCTGCTGTTAATCACTTTCAGGTCGTGGAGTGGGTGTGCACGGTTGGATTATTGTTCCCAGTTTGTTAAATGTTCTGACCTCTGCCACCTGCTGGACCGTCTGTAGTTCAGCCCCGACCACCGAGCCGGTCCTTCTTGGATCAGCTTGTCCAATCTGTTTCTGTCTGCCGTGCGGACGCCTTCTCCCCAACAGGCCACACAAATGACTAATTCCTAACAACACTAATAGTTCACGTGAAGAAATTAATCAAACACTACCTGTCAGGGTCTGAACAGGCCGTTTTATGCAACAGCTTTTTGACTGGAGTCGACCACATATTGTACCTCACACAGCTGCCTTTTTGCCTCCTTGGTTGAGAAGTACTTGGCGTTATCATTGTCATGCGTACATGTATCTACATTCATTAGAAAGTGGCAATACGCAGTAATGAAGCACTCACTTTCAGACAACTGAAAACTTTACTAACAGACAGCTGAATACTTTATTACTAGCATTATGTCCTGGTCCAAAAAGAAGTCCTTGTGGAATTCTTTTTTTTTGGCATTTAAGGCCTTTATTTGTATAGGACAGCTCAAGACATGAAGGGGGAGAGAGAGAGAATGACAAGAAGCAAAGGGCCGCAGGTTGGAGTCAAACCCGCGGCTGCTGCGTTGAGTAGTACACCTCTGTACACAGAGGTGCCCTCTACAAGGTGAGCTATCCAGGCGCCTGTCCTGGTGGAATTCTGTCCAGAAGTTTGCATGGTCGATTCCCACACTGGCTGAAAGGAAAAGTGAGTCTGTTGCCGTTAATGCCGTTAGTTCAGGCAGTCAACTCGAGCTGCGCTGCTGTACACAGACACGTGAGGTGCCTCACTCTCCGTATCATTTACCAAACACACCCCCTCAATTTGGCGGTCTATTTAATCTGCACAATTTCCCCATCTCGGCCTCGCCAACCCAGCTGCCACCCTGCACCTGTATCGCTGCCTGCCCCACCACCACCACCACCACCCCACATCCACCTGCAGGCTCCGGCCAGGGGGAAGCTACTTCATCATCACTCCCCAATATCTCATGTAAACCCAATTTGCGGGGAGTGATGAGGTCGGAGTCGGGCCGCCAAACACAATGTTCTGCCGTTAGGATAAACATTTTAAACGTGGGTTGTCTGACTAAACTGTAGTGCTGTGGCCGCTTTGGACTGTAGGACTTCAACTATCATTTTCATAATCAATTAATCTGCAAATAATGATTTTCAAATAAAAGATCATTGTTTACTCTATGAAACGATGATATATGCCAAAGAAAGGCGCAACATTCGCTTGAATCAGAGAATATTGGAATTGTTTCACTATTTCTGCTTGAAAAATTACTAAAGGATTAATTGATTATCTAAATAGTTGCCATTATTTTTCTGATGATGGAAACTTTATTCATTGAATTATTATTTCCAGCTCTATTGGACCGTACAATATTTCCCTTGATTTTCGGATTTCTGTAAACTTCTTTTCACTTAATTAGCCGAAAATAGACACTAAATATTATCAAACCTTCTTTCTTTATTCCTTCTATCTTGAAGGCTGTAACGCTTTCACTGGAAACTGTACATCAGTCATTGTCCGTATGCTTAAATACTAATGCTTTTATTGCTTTTAATTTCCATTAAACTACTAGGGTTTAAGTATATTCGCGGCTCTGCAGTCAAACAAGTGAGCAGATTTTGAGATACATGATTATTGTGTGAAAAAGAAAAGAGAAATGGCTGGAGACAAAGTAAGGCTTGGCATTAGCTTGAGCAACACACTGGACTTTCTGCCCCTTTTTTTTTTGAAAAGTAATTTTACAAAAAAACATTGGCTGCTAGCCAAACATGTAGCTAATACTAATTTGCTGTATAATGTCCCACAGTGATTATCTCCAGTAGTAGCACAGCACAGAAGGGAGCTAGAAATAAACCTGGAAGGGGGGCTTATATAATAGTTAGCCGTGAAGGTAATGTGCCCGGCCATTAGAGGCTGCAGGCTGCTAGTGGATCAGGTGAGCTCATACAGAAAGCTGCCAAGACTCACCACTCACACATGGCTACACACTCACATGCATGGCCACCCACACACACACTGGTAGACACACGCAGGCTCATATGGAGGGCTTGCATAGATAAAGACAAGACGTGCACACACAGAGGTGTACGCACATTCTCGACAACATACAGATTTTTCACGCAGAATGTCCGACTAATTTGGATGTTGTAGAGGTGGGTGTTTTGTGTGGCTTCGATACCTGGAATGTTTGTTTGTTTTTACTCATGGGTCCATATGTTGTGCATTTTAAGACGTTTAGGTATGAATGTTAAAATGTTTGGCTTTACATGCATGTTAATTTGCATATACATGTGTAAGCATATGTATGTGTGTGTGTGTGGGCATGTGTTTGCGCGCAGCTCATGCCTTGGTTTGGGTCCAGATGTCCATATGCTGCCAGGCAGGGCAGGGCATTTGGCCATCTGGTGGAAGATAGAAATACAACCAATAGGCTTTGACCTTTCTGTTATGGGAACTGCATTTTTTTGTTACCGGCATGTCGTCCCATTGCTCTATCTTGAGAAATAAACTAAAGAAATTTAGATAAATAGCAAAGACTGAATTTAAAAGTAGTCATCCAGGACATGAGGATGGGAGACATGTGTAATGCAGTGATGTATAGCACTGTAATCTTTGAGATAGAGCAACATTATATACGTCATGAAGCACTTCTGACATTACTGTCATGTCAGCCTCCTTTAAAGCCAGTTTGGCATCCCGGTGTTTGTCATAGCGTTTTCACTGAATACAAAATGTCCTGCAGAACTATAGAAAACCCTGCTGCCATGCACTTGCAATGACCTTTGCATTCGCTGCCATTGATTCCTTTTATGTACAGTAGGTACTGTACGAGTACAGTAGTTCACTGTTCCATTTGTTTGCAGTTAATTCAAAAATAAACTTTGTGCTGCCCCTGCATACATTTCCTAGAAAAGACCACATATTTCAAATATTCTGCTTTACACATTTCTTCGTTCACGATTTTGATATTTCTCTTTTCTGTCCGTCACAAAATTAATTCAATTCAGTCTCTTTTTTGCATTAATCCCTCAAGTGTTGATATTAAAAAGTTTCTCCATGCTAATTAACATTTCTGATGTTCCCAATGCAGTAACTCCTTTGGCCACCCAGTGCTTGAATGTGTGGTCACACATGGCCGATTTAAAATGTGTATCTTTCCATTTTGCTGCTACAGTATATCGTTTAGATATGCATTTCCTGGTTCTCCGTCTCCGTAAACAACATGATATCAAAGAGATAGTTAACGTTTACTGCTCCAGATTTCCCACCGTGGTCACATATATATGACTCTAGAGTCGCTACTCGCTGCGGAGATAATCGCTGTCACTCTCTCACTTCACTAGCTCCCCACACACACACATACGGCGACTCGACACACACACATCACACATGCACACACCAGCGCACCAGTATAACCATCAGGCCACTTGTATGCTACGGAGAAAGCTCTGCGTGGAGCCTCCGGCAGCAAAAAAAACACCGCTGGCTAAACTATTTAAAAATGCCGTCTCTCGCTAGCAATGCAGTGATCAGTGACGCTTCTTTCCGACCAATCAGCAGCCTGCAGGGTTTCACGTCACCTTCTCGGCTCGCCTCAGCTCGCTTGGAACCTCGACTGAGCAGGTACTAAAAAAAGTACCTGTTAGCAGGTACCAGGTATTTTTTTTCGTAATGGAAAACCAAAAAAGGCGAGTAGAGTCGAGGCGAGGCGAGTAGGTACCATGTAATGGAAAAGCACCATTTGTCTAGTCCTCTCCTTCCCTCCCAGCCACCAGCTCTGTTTGTAGTACATATTTGCCCAGCAGTCAGCACGACTGATCTATAAAACACACTGAAGCCCTAAAAATGATACTGTGGGGTCAGCACTCCGGTCCTCTGAGGAGACATGAACCTCCGAAACAAACACTTGACCAGAGCGCTGAAACACTGCCACACATTAACTGGACAAATTAAGGAGCTCGTTTTTCAATATATTAAGAATTGGCCGGCCTTTGTGCAATTTGTTAGGAGGGATAAATGATCCTCAGGAAGTTGAACATAACAGTTTAACAGGATTAGTAGATAAATACATTTGGAGAGGGGCTTACAGTGTTTGTATGTATGTCAGGAGATAACTCATATGTAATGGATTATACTTGAATTATATGGCATGTATTGGTGATGTGTATTTGGCATGCAGAGGCGGAAAGCGGAGAGAAAATAAGGGTAAAGAGCTGGGAAACGAGATATCCCCCTCTCCCTTGACAATATGGAGCGTGAGACTAGCTGAGGGAGAGGAGGAGGAGGAGGAGGAGGAGGAGAGAGACGGTGGGAAGGGAGGGAGGGATAGACTGTGAAAATAAAGAGGAAACAATTAAAGAAAAATGTAAACACGGTTGCCAAAATGCAGACAAAAGACATTAAAACACTCTACCTTCCTGTCCTCAACTCTCCTCTCTTTCTCTCGGTGGACACTTCTCTGGAATCCTCGGACTGCGGGCGGTTGCTAAGCAACCAGAATCCTGTCGAAACTGTGTCAGAGAGACCGATAGAGAATACCATGCATGATAAAAGTGGCCCTCCTAATCGCTGTAATCAGGACGTTCATGCCTGACAGTCTTCTACGGTACGCATGTTGTCAGAATTAAGATACAGCAACAATATAATGTACACATGCCGACAACAATCCATTTACACACATCGTTTGTGCAACAATTTTCTTGCTGTCAAATAGTTCCATCAAAAGACTTTTTCTCAATACTCTTTGACTTCCCTATCCTGTCTGTGGCACCCCAAACCCATTAGTTCCTTCTGAAGACGTAAATCTTAACTCTGATTATTTCATACAGTAGTGTATCGCTTTAGGTACTACAGTGCCCATGTTTATTGCAATTGCAGCCACTCATTAATGTGTTTTTAATAGTTTTGGGGCAAAAGTGGAGCTCTATGGCACAGATCAGTCAGGCATTGGCTACACAGACAGATTAACTTAGTAAAATGTAGTTAGTTTTGGTCTTTTTTTTATGATAAGAAAAACATAGAATATCACCATGGTTATCTTCAGGCGAGAGGTGATATAAACTTGCCAATGTTTGTGAGTGTCTGTGCGGTACAGCTATAATGTTTGTGTCTGTGTGGTACTGCGCTAATGTTTGTGTGTGAGTGTCTTTGTGTGTGAGTTTCTGTGTGGTACAGCTCTAATGTTTGTGTGTGAGTGTCTTTGTGTGTGAGTGTCTATGTGGTACGACTAATGTTTGTGTGTGAGTGTCTGTGTGGTACGGCTCTAATGTTTGTGTGTGAGTGTCTGTGTGGTACGGCTCTAATGTTTGTGTGTGAGTGTCTGTGTGGTACAACTCTAATGTTTGTGTGTGAGTGTCTGTGTGGTACGACTCTAATGTTTTTGTGTGAGTGTCTGTGTGGTACGACTCTAATGTTTGTGTGTGAGTGTCTGTGTGGTACGACTCTAATGTTTGTGTGTGAGTGTCTGTGGTAGGGCTCTAATGTTTGTATGTGAGTGTCTGTGTGGTAGGGTTCTAATTGTTGTGTGTGAGTGTCTGTGTGGTACAGCTCTAATATTTGTGTGTGAGTGTCTGTGTGGTAGGGCTCTAATGTTTGTGTGTGAGTGTCTGTGGTACTGCGCTAATGTTTGTGTGTGAGTGTCTGTGTGGTAGGGCTCTAATGTTTGTGTGTGAGTGTCTGTGGTACTGCGCCAATGTTTGTGTGTGAGTGTCTGTGTGGTACAGCTCTAATGTTTGTGTGTGAGTGTCTGTGTGGTACAGCTCTAATGTTTGTGTGTGAGTGTCTGTGTGGTACAGCTCTAATGTTTGTGTGTGAGTGTCTGTGTGGTACTGCGCTAATGTTTGTGTGTGAGTGTCTGTGTGGTATGTCTCTAATGTTTGTGTGTGAGTGTCTGTGTGGTATGTCTCTAATGTTTGTGTGTCAGTGTCTGTGTGGTATGGCTCTAATGTTTGTGTGTGAGTGTCTGTGTGGTACTGCGCTAATGTTTGTGTGTGAGTGTCTGTGTGGTATGTCTCTAATGTTTGTATGTGAGTGTCTGTGTGGTAGGGCTCTAATGTTTGTGTGAGTGTCTGTGTGGTATGTCTCTAATGTTTGTGTGTGAGTGTCTGTGTGGTAGGGCTCTAATGTTTGTGTGTGAGTGTCTTTGTGGTACAGTTCTAATGTTTGTGTGTGAGTGTCTGTGTGGTAGGGCTCTAATGTTTGTGTGTGATTGTCTGTGTGGTAGGGCTCTAATGTTTGTGTGTGATTGTCTGTGTGGTAGGGCTCTAATGTTTGTGTGTGAGTGTCTGTGTGGTAGGGCTCTAATGTTTGTGTGTGAGTGTCTGTGTGGTACAGCTCTAATGTTTGTGTGTGAACATTAGTGTGTCTGTGTGGTACAGCTCTAATGTTTGTGTGTGAACATTAGTGTGTCTGTGTGGTACTGCGCTAATGTTTGTGTGTGAGTGTCTGTGTGGTATGTCTCTAATGTTTGTGTGTGAGTGTCTGTGTGGTATGTCTCTAATGTTTGTGTGTGAGTGTCTGTGTGGTATGTCTCTAATGTTTGTGTGTGAGTGTCTGTGTGGTATGTCTCTAATGTTTGTGTGTGAGTGTCTGTGTGGTACAGCTCTAATGTTTGTGTGTGAGTGTCTGTGTGGTACAGCTCTAATGTTTGTGTGAGTGTCTGTGTGGTATGTCTCTAATGTTTGTGTGTGAGTGTCTGTGTGGTACAGCTCTAATGTTTGTGTGTGAGTGTCTGTGTGGTAGGGCTCTAATGTTTGTGTGTCAGTGTCTGTGTGGTATGTCTCTAATGTTTGTGTGTGAGTGTCTGTGTGGTACAGCTCTAATGTTTGTGTGTGAGTGTCTGTGTGGTACTGCGCTAATACAGGTAGAGAAGCCAATACCTCAAGGTCGTGCTCAACGGTTGAAACATGTCAGGCATGTAAGTTAACTCCCCCCACCCCCCGAAGTGTGTGTGTGTGTGTGTGTGTAAACAGATTTAAGGCCAGGCTCCACCAGATGCAGCTGCTCTATTTAGGTCTCTCTGTATCTCTCTCCCTCCTCGCCGCTGCACATGATGGGACAGATGCCATAGGAAAGAGAATCTCACCTTGGGATGCCTTGTGTTCAGGTGTGTTGTATGTCAGGAATGTTTCAGTCCAGTACATCATCTGCACGTTGCAGCGCTGCAGAAATAGTTGAAATAAACCTCAGAGAGGAATAGAATAGCATTTAATATGATCGATACTGGTAGTTGATATAAAGTTGCTCAGAAAAAACAGTTTACCATGGCAAAATGTGGCATCAACAAGATTTAAAAGGCGGTGGAATTAAGTGGGAGATGAAAGAGCATGCAGCAGAGAGACTAACGAAAAGACGAAAGAGGGAATCCTGGTGTAACTGCGTCACTGCTGCCTCAGCCTCCTCTCCAGGGTGTTGGAGGAGGGATGGAGGAATGCAGGGATGGAGAGATGAAAGACGGAATGAGGAGGAGCGAGTTTAGGGACAGGCTGATTTATGACTTTCTGTTTCTGAATCGTGCCGTCTTCAGGGACCTCACTGAGATGAGCCGATCTGGAGTTTACACACACACACACACACACACACACACACACACACACACACACACACACGCAGCGTGACACATACGGCAACTAGTCATTCTGTTGGCAAAGTCCTTAAAGTAGTGATCACAGCAGGGGGGAGTTGTTTTTGAGTTTGAGGTAATGGTAGAGAGAGCGTGTGTGCGCATCAGTTTTCTGTGGCAGATGGTGAAATAAATGAACAATCATCCCAATCAAACACGGCTTGGAATCTGGATTGGAAGGACTTCACTGCCACATCGACAGAGTGAGACAGATCACTGGCATGCGAAGAGGAGGAGAAACAGAGATGGAGAAAACGGATGAGTTAGGAGAGAGATGAGAGAGAGAGAAAACAAGGGAGCAGAAGACAAACTTGACGGGGAAGAAGAGCAGATTTTCGATTTTGCTCGGAGCAGAGATTCACAACAAAGTTTTGAGATGAGCGGCAGAGGGTAAAAAAGGACAGCAGAGGGGGAACAGAGCTCATTAACAGTGAACAGAGTGATGAAGGAAGGAGGACAAACGACCTTGGGTAGTCTGTAGGGCGATGACAGCAGTTGGAGAAGCTCTAAACCCAGCAGTGCTCTTGATGGCTGCTACATGGTTGAAGCACAAATGAGTACCTCTGAGATTTTCTCACCAGCAAATCAGTCAAAGGTGTTTGAACAGTGCCTACAAGTGAGACATAATACTACAAATACAGACATTTTATTTACTGGCAAATACAGATATGTTATATATGAAATCAAGATATTACAAATTGTTTGAAGATTCTTCTGAAATTAAATATTAATAAAGACACTAAGCCAAAATATTAGCAACATATCTACAAAGTTATGTAAGACTATAATCATGTCATAATATGACAGAGTGATCCACTCCATGTATGTTTACGTTCTATCTATGTACCTAATATTGTCATTTTATGTCTCATATTATGTAAGGAGGGTCTAAGGATATATAGTTGTGTAATAAAATTGACTTGACTACTACTTTACAAGTAGTATGGTGCATTCTCCAAAGGTGATTATATAGATTGATAGTGTAATAAGTCGTTTATCCAGGTGGTTCCGGTTTGCAATAGCCATTTCAAATTGCCTAATGTGCTTTAGCCTAAATAATGCCTAAATAGTGTTGATTAACATATTGAGAAAACATTTATATTGAACGCATTTGCACACTGTTCACTGCAAGCACAAAATGCTATTACTGAACTTATCCGCGAAGACAAGTGTATTTTCCCTGTAACAAAAAATAAATAAATAAAAAAGTAAAGCATGATTCATGTTTGCATGGTTTAGGCAGCTAAAAGCACTCGGTTAAGGTTAGGGAAAGAGTGTGAATCGTTGATGAATATTAAAGAGGTCAGTGCTGATTTGTAGTAGTAGGAGACAGGGTTATTGTGTCGTTGTGCTTCATTCACCAACCCCCCTACCCCCCCATGAGTTGTCAGGCAGGTTTTATAATGCCACCTGGCACATCAGAATAATATAGAAAGCATATATAGAAAGGACAAAGGACACTGCAACTTAAATGGGTATGCTCATCATAACAGGCAGCACAAATGTAAACACGCCACACACACACACACACACACACACACACACACACACACACAGGTTTTCATTTTGACTGTATGCATGTGCGCGCACACACACACAAACACACACACAGACACAGTGCTGCCCTGCTGATGAGTAGTGAGTGTGATTAGGTTATTACATCTGATGAAATTGAGTTTGCTCTCCTCTAATAAAAGAGGGATGGACTGGAGCATGAAAACCGAGGAGGGGGGGTTCAGAGAAATGGATTGCAAAAGAGGATGGAGGAATATGTACCTAGAGGTGGATGCTAAGATAAAGAGAAGGAGGTGAAAGGCTAAGAGGAGAGATGGGGGGGACTAATGATAAGAAATGAAGCTGGCAGTGCAGGGAAAAGAGAGTGAAAAGGGGTGAAGGTGAGGGTCAAGGAACTGAGGAAGGAGGGAGGAATGAGAAAAAAGGATGTTGAGGAGGGGGATAGAGGGAGGAAAAAAGGAAGAGTTAACCTTGTTTTCAGTGGGGTTGGAGGTTAATATTCTTGCACTGTCTGAGCCTACATGCTACAGCTTTTACTTACGTTTTGATTACTGGAGTGCATATATATATATATATATATATATATATATATATATATATATATATATATATATATATATATGCATACTTATGATATAGTAAAAGATTTGTCTCTATTTGCATACTTATGATTTGGTAAATACAGCCTGCGCAGATAACGCTGACCCCTATATATCCATTTTATTCCCGTTATCTCCTGTTAATTCCGATGAATTCCCAAGAAAAGTTTTCAAACTCAAATATTCCTGTGATTAAATTAATCTCTGTTAACATTCATAGACATAAAGGAGTCAGGCACAGTTGCATTGATGAATTATTGTTAGCATGCGTGCAAGTAAACTGTCTGTGTGGAGAGCACACAAGGAATGAATTGGTCACATGTCAAATATAACTTTTGTACCTAAAACTCTTACAGGAAGTCAATTCAATTTCAATTCAATTTTATTTATAGTATCAAATCATAACAAGAGTTATCTCGAGACACTTTACAGATACAGTAGGTCTAGACCACACTCTATAATTTCAACAGTTGAAGCTTGTATTGGGAAGTCAACAATACGCACATCTTGTCATACTGTAAACTCACTGAACATCCAAATACTGTATATACAGTATGTATATGTTACCCCTTTCTACTTTCTCACATTTACTACAAGATGTGAATGCAGTTGTCGCCTCACCCGCTCCAAATCCTTCTTATGTTTGGTGGTGCAGGTTGGCACAGTTTGTTTTTGTTGCCGTTTGTGGAGCCTGGGCTGTCTACAGAGACCACGTTTTTTTACATTGTGTTCAGGGGACAGGCAGCTCGCGGATAGTCAGGAGACGTTTGCTGTATATGCGACAAAAAATGTTGTAGCCTAAAAAAACGCGTGACATTGCTTACAGCACCTTTAAGTGCTTCGTGACTGGTCACTGACCTGAACCTCTCACATTCACATTATTACCTCTCCTTTAGCTTCACATTCAGTGGGATGAGGCAAACAAAGCTAAACAGACAGGTTGAAATTCATCCGCTTGACTGAGGAATTTCACCTGACACAGGAGAGTGGCAACCAATAGGCTTCATGCAGGAGCCACATGGATCTGTTAATTGTGACTACTAACTGTGACCAATGACATCTGCACAGAACATGTTCAAGCTTGATTCCCCCAGAGAAATTGTACTCGCTGCCTGGCTTACTGTCGTACAAAATAATGAAATGAAGGCCACGCCAACGGTTTCTGTGAGCGCTTACTCTTCGAATCAAACTTGTATTCTTGCGTAAAAATGAAGTCAGAAAATAAACTTTTCCTAATGCTGAAGCAAAAGATAGTTTAAGGGCTGCTAACCAGATGGGCACAGGCTAAATTTGTAGTTTTATCACAGAACAAAGCACGCTAAGCCATGGAGCAGATAGAGATAAGTTCTGCTTGTGTGCTGAGACTTAACACTGTAGCTCCTCTGTAACAAATATGGACAGATAGAGAACCCTGTGAGGAGGGAAGGAGCGAGAAACAGGGTAGGGGAGGTGAATACAAAGGAGGGAGGAAGTTGTAACAGGGGAAGAAAGAGATGGAAACCGGTAAAGAAACACAACAGCTGATAATGTGCTCTAAATGTAATGAAACCAACGTGAGCGTTTTTGTCATTTTGTGCACTGACTGCTGAGACAACAGGACAATTCTTTGCCTATACAGTAGTGCTTGAGTGCTCCTTTGTTGTTTACTGCGCCCTTCTTCCCCACCTGCGCTCTCTCTCTCTCTCTGTGCAACGCCACCAACCTGACAGCTCAACTGGAGTGGGCTTGACACTGTGTATGCAGTGTGTGGAGTGGGCTTGACTTTGGTGTGTGCTGTGAGACCTCTCCAGTGGATTCATGCTTGTGCGCGTTCATGTATGCCTAAGAGGTCATGTTGAGCTGTTGTTGTCTTGCATCAGCAGTCGCCTGTGTCCAAATATGCGTGTGTGCGCGTGCCTGTGCATGCACAATGGTAAACTGTGATTTTCACATCCAATTGGAGAAAAAAGGGAAAACACAACCTGCAAACCATGCTTCAGCCTGAGTGTACTTATGTATACAAGCACTATGCATTTGTGTGTGTGTGTGTGTGTGCACGCATGTGCGTGTGCATGTGCGTGTGTGTGTGTGTGTGTGTGTGTGTTTTCACTTGGTGAACGTGTGTACGTGTTATCACAGTCCCTGTAGGTGTGAGACTTTGCTATGACAGAGTGTTGTACAAATGGAACAGGCTCTTACAAATCCTTAATATTGCATTGTGATATTTGTGTCTTGTTTACCTCGGTAGGCTTGTATTGTTACATATTTGCACAGCAGATGCTGAAGATAAACACTGAGTCATTCGGTGCCCAATATACAGTCACGAATGAATGTAATTAATGCTCCATATATGTCTTTTTGTAAGCGTTGCATCATCCTCTACACAGATTGTGTGTCCACAGATAGAACATTATAATGGAGGATGAGCTATTGATAGAACCATAAAATAAGTCAGTACAACGTTGTTTTGGCACTCTAGTCTGGTTGAAGAATGCTTTTTTTTAAAATGGAAAATTAGTTGTTCATCTTTTGCCATTCACTAAAATCTGTGACAAATAAAGGAGGCTGAACTTCTTGTATCTTCTTGACAAATAAAAGTCACATTCCTTTTGATGAATACATAAGTAAGTACCACAAGTTACTCTGGTCCATTAACATCTTAGTTTCCAAGAAGACAATGCAAAGGTTTATTTTTATTTGTGTTATCAAAGACAATGGGTTGTTTTGATTTAGTGTTTTTTTTTATATTACTGTTGGATTATTTAGCCAAACTTAAAGATGTCACTGTTACTGATTTCTCCTTTAGGATGTCATATGCACATTTTTTTGTACAACTAACAAAACACCGTTTATACTGGGTCAAAATAACCATAGTAAAGAAAATAGCACTAACACTGCTAATTTTGTGTCTGAGCTA
This sequence comes from Perca flavescens, assembly GCF_004354835.1. Classification (NCBI taxonomy): domain Eukaryota; kingdom Metazoa; phylum Chordata; class Actinopteri; order Perciformes; family Percidae; genus Perca; species Perca flavescens. The sequence goes on along the minus strand of NC_041345.1, from coordinate 7,312,604 downwards.
TATTAGTCTTGCATTGCCAGATCTTTCTCCACAGCGCTGCGGAGGAGGGTCTGGCTAGTCCACACAGCATTCTGGGATATAGGAAAACGTGCTCTGGTTTATTGGCATTTCTTTAAACCAATCACAATTGTCTTGGGAGGCGCTAAGCGCCAGACGCAGGTACGGCACCGCTGCAAAAGGAAGGAACTTGTTTTGGTGGAACACGCGCACGTAGGGAGGCAAGCTCTGGAATTAAAATGGCTGTCCAGTGTGTGATGAGAATTTTACTCAACAAAAAAGATAAATACAATTTGATTGTGGGTTCTAGCTCGGAGGATGTTTGCCGAATCGACCGGACTTAGAATGCCAACACGAAGAAATCGGAAGGTGTGGGACATCCGGCCGAAAACAAGGGACATTGGGTGGAACCTCCGGCCGCGCCGCAACAATCCCGTAAACGAAACGTCGTCGATATAGACTAGAGCTAGTATATTGACCCAAACTGGGTCAGAAGTGATTTTTACTAGATGGGGCTGTGCTATATGGACAGGTGATAGACGGCAACATTAAATTCGCCCAGTGCTATACTTATACCCTGAAAACCCACAATCCCTCACCTTTAGTGTGATACAACACAGACCTCATTTGATTTGCGCAGGGTGCTTAGGCATAAATCGACCTCAACGAGACCACCAGCATTGTGTGCCAGGCCTGGAAGTCTCACTGCCAGAGGAGGAAATCCAACAAATGTACAGTATATTTGATCTAGCTCATAGCAACATAGGAAAAACATAACTATTCTTCTGAATTTGAGCTTGTGTTTGAAAGGCAGAAGCCAAACAAAATTTGAAAAATACCAGGATCTATGTTGTTTTCCGTTTAGTGACAATCAGTGTGTTCTGAGTTCGCTTTGCAGCCACAGCCTGGTAGACTTTGAGGACTTACACATTAATGCTTGTGTGTTTCTGTGCACGCACTCATGTGCGTGTGTGTGTGTGTGTGTGTGTGTGTGTGTGTGTGTGTGTGTGTGTGTGGGGAGAGCTGAAGACAGAAGGGGGCTCAGGAGGTGTTGACTGTGGAGATTAAAGAGGAATTAGAGAAAGCAGAGCACAGGGGGGGCACAGAGCAACATGAGAGCGAAAGAGAGAGATTCTCTGAATATTCAAAGCTCTCATTTTAATTCTGCCACAGATTACTGAATCTTTCATCTCTGAAGGAGGGATCGACCTTACGTCGCTTGACTTAGTGCATGTGTGTGTTTGTATAGTGACCGACTGGCCCATGGCCTTGTCAATGTGATTTTTTTCCTCTTTATATTAATACTTACAACAACACAACTGCAACTCAACTCAATGTTATCGACATTGTAATATTGCCACTCCCCCCCAGGGCACAACAACACATGTTGTACATGCTGTGATGGCTACATACATGTCCACCTCATTTGTAGACTGGGCAAATACATGTATACTGTACAACACTAGCAACAGTTGTAATCAAGAAACCTCAGAACTGTTGTTGCCTCTGCTGAATTACTGAATAAAATGCAAGCTCCCTGTGTGACTGAACACGGGCCGCGGAACTGGACTGCCTTTAACTTACCACTCATATCTGCCTGCCACAAATCAGTTCAGTTTTTCATACTGTACCATCTACAGCGTTAACTGCTCAGATGCCCCCTTGTTTATTTCTCCCTCTCATTCCTTTTTTGAATGTGTCTCCAGAGGATAAGCTGCATTCTTTCTGCCTCCCACAGTAGCACTGCTTCTGTTAACTTGAATATTCAGCTGCCGCATATCATAGCAGTGGGAGCTTTGCACATTGGCAGAGACAGTTTGTTCCAGAAATATAGCAGACCCGGCTTCCCTCAGTATCACAATATTAGAAACTGGAGATATGCATATACTGTAAGTATAGTGTGAGTACATTTCATTACATTAAGCTGACGTTTTTATCCAAAGCGACTTACAATTGCTATATACAGTATCAGAGTTTGCACGCCTCTGAAGCAACTAGGGGTTAAGTGTCTTGCTCAGGGACACATTGGTTGATATATCGCAGCGGGAATCGAATCCAGATCTCCCACACCAAAGGCATGTGTTATATCCACTGCGCCATCACCACCACCACCAGTGTGTACATGGGACTATGTGGGACTCTGAGAGTTTCATACTCAGATGGGCATTGCAGCCCTGGTTAGACAAGGTTCGCCTATAAAATAACAATACAGTTAGGTTTTAATTGATCTACATGCCTCATATTTAAGGATATCCATATCTTCAACTGCCCTGACAGTGGGCAGAGGGAAGCCTTTGTCAGCAGGGAGAATAAAGACATGGCATTTTGGCAGAGCACATTGCACACTTGTCAGGTTTGGTTAATTAAGCGGTGTGACACAGGTGAGTGGTGGCAGCCAGGCTCAGGAAATCCTCTGTCAGACTTGCAAATGGGCCATCATACAAATGGTTTGTTGGAGGGAGCAGAGCAAGGAGAATAGGCTATTTTAAAATGTTTTATAAAATGTAAAAAGCATATTTAGGAAATTGCTTGTGGGTTGCCACTTCAGACTGATTCAACTATTTAACCAATTGCTATTTAAAGGGCTCTTTGCTGTTATTATTCCCTGTCCAGAGATTATGTTAAAAAGAACAAGGACATAAACATTTGATTTCAGTCTCTACACTTGATCTAATCCATAAGCTCAAACCCACGCCATCCATATCCCGACGGTTGTATCAACATCTTCTCTTAAACCCATAGGGTGTAGAAAGCCATATGTATGTATTCAGATGAGAGTCCTCTTTGACACAGTCTTTGTTCGATATCCCCCCTTAGAATTGCATATAAACCCCAATTACCCTGAAAGTGGTGTGTACAAAACTTTCTTCCTTTATAAAGTATTTTATATGTATTTAATCTTCTTGATTATTTATTTATTTATTTGTATACATTTTTCATTTTTCTTAGGATGAGCTTATGCTAAATTTACTGACAAAGAGGATTATTTTCCTCTACTTTATACAGTATGTATGAAATACATGTATGTAAGTGTCAAATTCAAAAATTGTAAACAAGACATTGTTTGTGTAACATGTTAGATTGCATTTTCAATGTGTACATAATATACTCTTTTTTTATGTCCATTACTGATCCCAAAGTCTCATGGATTTCTTGTGGTTTCCTTGGTATAGACATGTTTAGTCTCAAAAGTTCAATATTAAGATTATGTGCTGTGCACTTTCATCGCCTTGTGACATCTACAGTAAGCTTAGTATTCTGTACATGAGACTGGAAAAGCATAAATTAAAGGGTAAAGCCGTGACTATAGGAGACCACAATTACCTCTTCCTCTTAACAGCCACTGGAAGAAAAAAAAGTTTTTTGCTGATACAAACTTCTGTCTTGGCCTCTGAACACAGCAGTGAGACCCGATAGTCCTTGTGCGTTAATTTGCCTACAATGTATACTGTGTGTTTGTGTGTGTGTGTGTCTGTGTGTGTGTGTGTGTGTGTGTGTGTGTGTGTGTGTGTGTGTGTGTGTGTGTGTGTGTGTGTGAATAATGTAGAAGACAGTGGTCACCATTTGTTTTCTGCTTCAACTCCCTTTCTAATTAGAACAGTACTGTACTTCACCCTGGGAATGCTTCTATGCTGCAACTCAGAGCACACACCAGATCACTCTGTGTGTGTGTGTGTGTGTGTGTGTGTGTGTGTGTGTGTGTGTGTGTGTGTGTGTGTGTGTTTTTCTGGGACATACGCCAAACTTAAGTAGAAAAACAGCAGCATCAGTGCCTTTTCTTTTAGTTGAGGAGACATGATTTAAAGCTATTTCCTGCTATTGTTCCCATCGTTTTTACCTTCTCCAATCTCTCTGCCTCTCACTCGTGCTCTCTTCGTACTCCTTGATTACTTGGTGTGTATTTTTTATTATCATTATGATAAAGAGACATCTGCTGATTGTATTATAGCTGGAGATGCACAGTGATATTCTGTCCATATATTTTATTGGTTAACTTTTATAGACTGGTTTGATTTATGGTATTGCATTATACTATAATGGATTTATGAATTTGTTGACAGTTTGAGTGTAACTACACTGATCCATTCTATGTGTTTCTCTGACTGTACAGGGCATCTGTACCAGATTTGTTTTGGTTGGTTTTGAAGAGAAGAAAAAAAAATAGGTTAAGACGAAAGTTAGGATTTTGGAGCTAAAAATGTTTTTTCAGATTTGTCATCTTTCATTTAGTCGATAGAAACTAGGGTGCAATTTTTGTCGCCAATCGATGTTGCGGCACTCAAAGCACAGACCCAAGACAAACCCAGACATATCAAAGCTCTCTCCATCAAATGTCTATGCTGTGAGACACCAATATGGCCAAACTGTTAAGACTTCATTCCTTATAGATGGATATTACTCGAAGCTCTTATAAAGTAGACAGAAAATAAATTGAAATAATAGAAAGAAAACCCACTGTCGCCTGTGCCCTGTGTAACTTACTACTCTGTCCTACATAAATAATCTCATAGAGAGTCCAGAAAGGATAAAGAAAGGATAACACAAGCAAAAGGAAATCAACAAAAGATTACTCACAAGTGCTGTTTTAGTGAGGTCAGGACATTTTCATACCCCTTGAAATTGGGCCTCGTCCTTCTGGCAAGAAAGTAGCACTCGGAGGTTTTCGCAAAGCAAACCTTGAGACGCAGCAAAGATTTGCATGCATACTTACTCTCATACTTTTCAGATCCCATCCCTACATGTGATAGACATCTTTTCTCAGGGATTTACTTCCTCTCATTGATCAATACGATACAACAGGATGTACAGTAGACATGGAGCCATTAAAGTGTTTATTTGTGAAATTGTGAAAAAGCCTGTAAACAGATTAACAGCCAGTCCCACTGGGTCATTATTAGACCCATTATGTGCATTAGACTCGCCCAAAACTTCTTATTGGCATCCGGCTCCAGTGTGTTGGCGGGGTGTTTGTTTACTCACATGCTCTTATGCTGGATCATGGTTGATCTTTTTTTTTCTGGGATTTTAGCACTTCCTACAGTATGTATGCTTATACTGTATCTCTTATACTGTATATCTCATTTTGTCATTGTTTTTTTTAAGGACTATAGCTCTCAGCATCATTGCTTGTCTCACTCTGCAACAGGTCAACAGGCCTGTTTGGACCGTGTTGCTTGTGTTTGTGTGTGTGGCTCGCACCTGCCTGTCCTGAATGCACCTGTGCTGAGCATTGGAGGCGGTGTTACAGAAAAAGCCGTCCCCAGCCATAATGATGCATCATTAACATCATTTAAACGCAGACTGAGAACATTTTGTGCGCATTTTCAACTCCATCTGATTCTTTAAGTTGTTGCCTTAACCCTCTTCCTGCACGTGGTTCGAGCACGTATCCATGCTGGTGATCCTGCTCAACTGTGTGACTCTGGGGATGTTCCAGCCCTGCGAAGACGTCACCTGTCAGTCGGAGTGGTGCCGCATCCTACAGGTCAGTGGAACACCTTCGCCCTTATAACTGGGCCCATGAACACGTTATCTTACAGTTTCTGTGTGCTTTCTCTTGATGACACAACATTTACCTCAGTGCTACCTATAACGGCAGATTTTATAGAAGGCTGTACAATGTGGACACTCCAAGTGTATCCATATGGCAATAATGGCGTGGGACAAGGTGTTGCTACCTTGGTGACATGTTTGAGGTTCTTTTACATAAACCCTTCTCACTGTAAAGTCATGTGCCATGTTTTGGTATTTACTTAACCAGCTTTAAAAGTCAGCATTAGTCAGTAATGTGGAAAATCCAAAGGTAACGTCACTCATGGGGGCAAATGCAAAGCACGTATAAGACTAATGTATTGCAAATAAGCCTGATTCTTTTTCACCAGAGATTGCATTTTTTTGCTTTAAGTTGCTGTTATGTGACAGGAAGTGCAATAACAAAAAAGGGAAACAAATAGTAATGAAAAATGCTTTCATTCTTTTTCTTGTCTCATTTGGTTCAACATGCTCATACTGTAGTGCAATGTTGATTCCTGGCACACTGAGATGGGCTCATTATATTCAAATGCAGACGTTCTTTTTTTGCTGTACTAGATGTCTACTATAATTAATTGAAACACAGCCATAACCATGCTAAGCCAGAGCTATTCCCTGCTGGGATGAATCTAACTAATGGAGACAAGAATTTATTTTCAGACCACCTCCACTGGCACTTCCACAGCTTCTTTGGAAATGCGACTTGAAATTGATGAGGAAACTTAAAAAGGACCTGACCTTTTTCTGTTGGCAAGAATGTAATTTCCTCATGTTATTATTGTTGTAATTCTATTTGTGTTTGTTTTCCTCGCCATCTTTCTTCAGGTATTGGATGACTGTATCTTTGCTTTCTTTGCTGTGGAAATGGTCATCAAGATGGTGGCCCTGGGAATCTTTGGCTCCAACTGTTACCTGGGTGACAAGTGGAACCAGCTTGACTTCGTCATCGTCATGGCAGGGTTAGTATCCCGCAATGTATTTTGCCCATCGCCACATATTGCCTGATTTTCTCTGTCATCTGCAGCTAGGCAACAGCAGTCTGCTTTGAATGAAGTAACATTTTGCACAACACAAAGTAAACAATCAGACAAATGTGATTTCACAGAGAAAGAAGCATGCACAGACACGTACAGTTTTTGTGACAGAGGAGTAAATATGGCTACCTGTAGCTCACACATGATACAGATGCAAGTGTTAATGCCTGTGGGTGTGTTTATATATCTGGTTGTCCTCACAATATCCTGTCATTGGCAAAATAGACGTTTCCCTTACATACAGTAGTTGTGCTTTGTCTTCTTTCTCTGTTTCATCCCATCTAGCAGAATAAGAGTGCAATGATGTGGATGTATGACATTCAATTCAATTCAATTCAATTTTATTTATAGTATCAAATCATAACAGAGTTATCTCGAGACACTTTACAGATAGAGTAGGTCTAGACCACACTCTAAAATTTACAAAGCCCCAACAATTACAGTAATTCCCTCAAGAGCAAGCATTAGCAGTGGCTATAGCGACAGTGGCAAGGAAAAACTCCCTTTTAGGAAGAAACCTCGGCAGACCCAGACTCTTGATAGGCGGTGGGGCATATATCCACATCAGGCGTCACCACACTAGAACGCTGCAGTCGCCCCATATATTGTAAATTGCGTCTTTAATGGCTCCATGCCATCAGTGTGAAAACAGTCAGCCAGTTAAGATCTACTTCCTCAGAGATAAGAGATATTCAGTACAATATTTACCAATCTGAGCAGCCTTAACAAGCACCTATAAGTAACATAGACTAATAATTTGGAGTCTGGAGGAGTACTGTATGCTGTTCTTAGGGTCAGCTGCACACTCCGGGGCCACTATATAGGTTGAAGAGAGGGCAGGACCCAATCGGCAGCAGACATTCCTTTAGATACTCCCACGCTCCGAAGGCTGAGCCAGTATGACCAAACATACTCCTCATGCAGCCAGTACAATCACAGGGCAAGGACCAGAACACAGTTGAGACCATAACTGTCTCTCTCTGCCTACATGTCGCATTTACGATGTTTGGGTGCTGCAATATAGACTATACAGAGGCAAAAGCGCATTTGATTCTATGTAATTAAATACCACATGCAACAGTAATTATGTGGGTAGCTGTCATTATGCATAAGCATTCTTATATTTTTGGTGTTTTTAGTTTTCTTGTTTTTTGCCTCGTGTAGATATATCGGCATCTGTATGCGAGTACAGAACATAAAGTAAAAACTCCTGCTTTTCTTTGAATGTCTTCAGGGTGCTGGAGTACTCTCTGGATGGCCATAATGCCAGTCTGTCAGCCATTCGTACCGTCCGAGTGCTCAGGCCACTGCGGGCTATCAACAGAGTACCAAGTAAGTCCATGTTTGAACCTTTGCAGGGATGCTTTTTTCATCCGGTCTGCACCTGATGGTTTATCTTATCTCGATTAGCGATGAGCTCATTTGCTCTTTTGTTCAATGCTAACAGTTTAGTGCACCACAGTGATCCACTTAACTAGCTAGCCAAAAGACTGTTTTCTTTTCTAACCATCTGAATACATTTAGCCGGTAGGACAGAAAACGTTCATTACAAGGTTTGAAAAGGCAAATAAAAGCATTTTCATACTTTGTCTATACTATGTAGCATAAATTATCTGCTGCAAAATGCTTCCTTCCCCAATACTGACAACAATATCTTATTGTAATGTACACACAGCACAGGTAGTTTAACTTCTGTGAATTTTACATCATATTACATTTATATTTTTCGATTATCCTACACAAAACGCCCTGAGGTATGAGGATTTAACCTACGCTCACTGTGCTGTGTAATGTTAGTCACCTGTTATCATTCAATTAGTTTGCACGAAGTGCTACTGAAGCAAAACCACACGGAATATATATATATATATATATATATATATATATATATACTGTATATATATATATTGGTGTTTTCTCACTACTTAACGGTGAGTTGACCAATGATCCAGGACTTGGATGTTTGCTTTAATCTCACTTCCAGAGCTTGTACCGTGCCAGTGCTGAGTGAGAACTTGCACATAGTTTGTCATTTTCCTAAAAGCTCTGTGACAGAAGGGGCCATGAATCTATAGCTAAAGCGAATCACTAGACAATGGTGTCATAACAATGTACAAGATTATTAACCAGCATACATTAGGCACGCGGCCAAGGTGTTTTTTTTTTCAGGTTCAGGCTGCCAGTACCGGTAGCCATTTTGTTAAATACACTTTTCCTAAACGGGTGTTTACACTGTTTTTCTTTCTTATTTTGTTGTTGTACACAGCTGTTTCAGTCTGTCAACTAGTTTAGTATTGTTACTTTAACTAATTTTATTGTTAATAAAACACAATTTATAAAAAAAAATGTAATACAACATTGGATAACCCATGAGAGTATTGTGTGTGTGTCTTTGTGTGTGTGTGTCAGTGTCTGCGTTAATAATGAGCCCGCTTCCCCAGAATAAGCCAGTTGTTAGCATGCGACAGAATGAACCGCGATTCTTTCACATAAATAATGACGTTATATGTTTGTACAGGTGTGTGTGTTTGAGTGTGTGTTTGGGTGCTTTGGGCACTGCAGATTACCCAAACACAATCATAGAGCATGGCAGGTTGTCTGTTTCTCTCAAGCTATCATCACAAACAGTCTCATACACAGACAGACACACACACACACACACACACACACAAACACACACACACACACACACACACACACACACACACACACACACACACACACAGAGTATTGTTCTACCTCTGTGAGGACTGACAAATTAACATTAACATTTGCCTTATTAATAAGCTAACAGCAGCCCCAAGAAACAACCTTTACAGCCATGGACAAGGTGAAGTGAAACTTACATTATTGTAACAAGTTTTCAGTTGCTCCCTGACGGGTCTGACACAGGGCGGTAGATGGAGAGAAAAAAGAGATAGAGAATTACAATGAGAGGTATTACTTGGGGCTGGAAACTCAAGGTTAGTGTAAATACAAACAGACATAAACAAAGCCCTCAGACTCATATAGTCACAGGTACACACAAAGACACCCTGAGGATGTTTAACAGCAGCTTACTTCCTTCATTTGTCCTCTCTCTTTTCGGCTCCATCTCATCTTTTGTTTTCTTTTTCATCTGAAATGTGATCAGAGATAGAGTGTTCGCGGATGCGAGCCAGCCAGGCTAACAGCCAGGCTAAAGGCTTTCTTTCCCTACTTACCGTCTCTGTCTCTAACCATTCTGCGATCACTCTGTCTTTGTTTGTCTTTCTGCCTAAGTGGATGGGAAGTATCCATTGTCAGACAGATGTTAAATTTGTTTTTGTGCTGTAGCCTAGAAACAGTGAGCAGCACTCTCCGGGCACGACAACAATTACTCTGTAAACCACAGAAAAAACTACAGCTCCCATTAAAGAAAAAAAAAAACTACAAGAGCGGTAGCACAGGGTAATTTTAAATTAGTTTGATCCAAGATTCTACAGCATTCATCCCTCTCTGTTCTGCTGTCATTGCAGACATGTCTGAGCTAGCCGTGACCATTTTAGCCTGCAAACATCTAGGGCTTGTTTTTGGAAATGTTTTTTACTGGATCTATTTGTGTTATAAATATTAAATAATTGTTGTTCATATTGAAAGGGGTGATAGAATGATTATATAGGGTATTTCACGCTGTTCCTTAAGGTCTCGGTATGTAACATTGGTTGGGCTGAAAATGGCCCGGGTGCTGTTCTATGCTACCTAATACAACCCTGTGGAATTGCACTAGAAAGAATCAAGAGGTTTTCTCCCTTATATGGTATGAATGAACATGAATATTTAGATGAGCTGTGCGCTGATTGGTTGGTTTACAACAACGCATGCTGCTGCAACATGAGAAGAGCTACCGCTGACCTGACGGAGCTTCACGACCGGCAGCATGGTGCTCTTTACCCAGCGCACAGTCATTTTTTTTCTGGGGTAACTTAACCACTAACTACTGCTTACCTGGAGCACCACGACCGGCGGCAGCTCGCGATGAAATGTGAAAAGTGTCAGCATTCCCTGTACAGCCTGGAACACTGCATTTACGACCCTGGTTCATTTTCAATATCCTTGAAAAACTTCCAAACTTTCTTCTTTGTAATTCCCCTGGAAGTGCAAAGCTCGCAGCTAAACTAGTGTCTGACATCTACTTGACCTACATTCAGAAGACTAGCTGGTTTCAGACCAGTGGTCTGTAGCTATGTCAATTTTGGGGCGTGACAAAGGTACATACCAGAGCCAATTAAGGTACAGCCACTGACTATTAGCTTCATTGGGATTTGCCCGTTTTCAGAGGCAATTTCAAATTGTGAGATTTGCATAGGAAAGAGGTGTCAGTGGGACTTTGAGGTTCTATCTATGTATGTCCTATTTACCCACCGAACTGTCGTTATTCAACTATGACAAGGTAAACTCGGTTTTGCATTCTATCACCCCTTTAAGTTATTATTCATTGAAGAATGTTGTTTCCGTTTGCACAGAATTCTGATTATCACTTCACTTGGAAAAGATTTTGTTCATCATAGTCATTTTCCTGACTATAATGACAATGAATTCACTTTAAAATATTTAATTACTCCCAGATCTAATCTAAGAAGCAATTTCATAACTTGATTACAATATATTATCATAGATTAAGGCCAAAATCCACAATATTGCTTCTCTCTCCAACACATCAAAGAAAAAAGAAAAGAAAAACATTTTGACTTAATTGAGGATTTTCTAAATATTCCAATATTTTTCTCTTTGTCTCTTTTTGACAACATTACCCCCATCACATCTTACTGGCTAAAATAATTTTGTATTGCATAGCAATATGAATGTATTTTTTTTTTTTTATTCATACTTTAGGAAACTTATCCCTGTAACATGACCTTCTGGATAGGTTTTCCCTTCTCTGTTTCAAATGCTCTCATCGACTCTGCCTCTTGTGCGTCATTAGATTGCATTAGTTTAATTAAACCTACCAGAGTGCATTGTAACTCTGGGAGTGAACATAATGTCACTCGTTTTAAATCTCTTTGCATTTTCTAATCCTGTCTGTGTCGTCAATATACTACTAAATAACAACTCTCTACCTAAAATAGTGTGTATGGAGAAACCATTCATATTCAGTGCTAAGATGTTTGTGTTTGAGCAGACTTCTCTATATGAGGAATATTGTGTACTGTTTAATCAGTGTGTGCATGTGTGCATTTCTATGTGCTGTATTCACACAAGTAGACAGCGATACTCTAGTGTCTCTGAGTATTGCTGTCTACCTTAAACATACACACAGACATATTCTTTTTTTTTTCGTTTTCAGTTTTTATGATGAGAAATATGCGTCATCAGAGTGTGTAAGGGTTTTTCATTTTGCCCATCTGTATAACCTCTATTTTGTGAGAATTGGGGAAACAGCAAAAGAGGAAAGACTGTTGACAGATATAAAAAGGCACATATGTTAAAAGTGGTAGATCTCAGTCAGAACACAGGATAATATCAGACAGATTGGGGATGAGACAATGATTTAAACTCGGCATTTCATTGATTTTTCTTGTTTTTTATTCCACCCCAAAGCCATGACCATATCTCATTAGAGCTCTGGTGTGATGGATTGACCCTAACCTGCCTGGCTGTCACATATCTCACAAAAACACATTATCTCACATGCAACTCTAAGATCTGTAGCTGGTCTGTGATCAGTAAATCTTTAAGGCCTTAATCCCACATACATTGTGACATTTGTGAAAAATCCATTTTAGGAGATTTCATGCTTTGCCACTATGTAGAAAATATGTTCTGGACAGTAACTTTGTGGCTAATGACTGTACATAGACGCACTCATATGGATAAACACAAATAAGATGATGCACCCTTACGCTGATGAGCCATTCCCTCTTACTGGGGACAGTTAGTACTTCACAAAGCAACACATAAAAAATCCACCGTCAGGACTCTTTCTAAACTTGTAAACAAGAGGGAATGAAATAATATCCACATTTTGCTCCTTGCTGCATTCAAACATGCATAAATAATGAATGATAATCTTATCCATTAGTGTCTGAGTTTGATTTCCCTCTGACTTAATGGAAGTGCATTTATTAAGGATAATAGCTTAGATAATATTTAGCTGCTGTCACAACATGCATAAAGAACCTTTGGTGAGTTTAGTGCAGTTAAGGCCCATCCTGATACCTGTAAAACTCCCAAACCAACCAGAGCATTCTTTTTTTTTTTCAACCTGTCACTAAATGATAATACGTTCAGGGAAACCTTTCTCCTGCAGTGGCACAGCACAAACTGTCTGGAGATGAGATTTTGGAGACTCAAAAAGATTTCAGTTTGAATATCATTGCCACGGTCAAAATTAGCAGTGACACTACGGAATTGCCGTACTATAAGTGTGGTCATTGTGACAAGGCTGAGTCATATGTGAAAGGGGACAGCTCACGTTGTGAGGGACCTCAGGGACTAGATCCCTAACTCTTGTGACGCTAAACACATCTGACAAGTAGAGATGGATGCTGAATGCGTGTGGTTAGATAATACTAGCCACAAGGAAGAGTAGAGTTCAAACCCCAGAGGATGAAATACTGTCAAACTGTCACTTCCAGTATTTTCATCACTTGTAATTATATTGGCTGTGGGGATGAAGCTTACAAGATCAATAGAGGTCGTCGGGGTGTGCAGTAACCAGAGGGCTAGTAGCTTGATTTAAAGCTCAACTATCTATCATGTATGTGAACACATAGTTACACATAGTGAATATTTCTGATGGTATCTTTTCCTTTTTTTGACCCACTATGTAGGTATGAGGATCTTGGTGACACTGCTGTTGGACACCCTGCCCATGCTGGGAAATGTCCTTCTCCTCTGCTTCTTTGTCTTTTTCATCTTCGGTATTGTGGGAGTCCAGCTGTGGGCGGGGCTACTGCGCAACCGCTGCTTCCTGGGAGAGAACCATAGGATCATAACGTAAGGAATTTGGCATTGTGAAACAGTATTTGCATTTCCTCATTTCATTCTGGACCGGAAGTAGCACAAATGGCCCCTAGGAAAACGTCTTTTTTGGTCCATATTTCACTCTAGGTTAGATTTGACGGAAGAAACACTTTGATGAGAATAGGATTTCAGTTCTTTTCCTTGAGTATACACATATGAATCCCATAAAAATAAAACCTCCCTCAGAAGTTGCAATACATTTTTAATTTCCCCCCAAACAGAAAAAAGTCCATCTGCCCAACTTTGCAAGTGCTGTTCTCCACACCCATATGGTGACCAGCACTGCCTCCAGCATGCACACATGGGATCTTCAAACATGCTCAGATCACTTAACTCAAACATGTTTCTTTCTTTCTTTCTGCCCTTTTCCCTCTTTCCTTCTATTTACATCCTTCCTTTTCCTCCCTCTGCTTCCCTCTTTTGCTCCGTCTTGTTAAGAGTTTGTTTTGAGTTGTCATATGCTGTATCAGTCAGATGTTGCCTGCAGCCAAAGGAACAGACATTGTAACTTACAAGGATGTAAACCACTGTATGGCCACACACACACTCACATGCAGAGAGAGCAAGGAGAGAAAGAAAAAGACCATACAGAGAAATGCAGATGTGGAGTGAGATAAGGCTGTAGTCTTAGCCCCAATGTTATTCAATATATGTGCAACGACCTTGCCTATTATTTAAAAAAGTCCAAAGCACTAGTTCTAAAACTCCTACAAAAATAAATAAAACTCCTCTTGCAGTTGATGTGGTTCTCACGTTTTAAGAATGTTCAAAGTAAAGCCTGAATATATTACAAAAAACTCAGATGTGGGCTTGAAAATGATAATGTTCCAAAACAAAATAAATAAATAAAAATGTACAGAGAGGAAAACCAGGCCAAGACAATTCAACATCTATCTGGGTTTAACCAGATTGACGAAATAGAAGCGAATGACCTATTTCCTTCTACACTGTGCACATTATGAAACTATTTGATAAACCTGAGCTTCCAGATTCATCTTATCTTGTAATACATAAGATACATCTTATAAGAGAATAGAGAAAACAGGCATTCATGCACATCCACAGACAGAAAGAAAGAGCAGAGTCACCAATTTAGCTGTGGGGATTGAAATTATGCAGAAGAGAAGAAGAAAAACTGCTTCAGTGTCCACAACCGCAGGAAGCCACAAATGTCACTTAGACATCCTTGAACTAATTCTGTTTTGATGTAATGGTACAAATTGTACCATAGTTAATGTTGCTGAATCCTTCCTGTGTGTTAGAGAGAAAGACAGAACAAAGAGAGAACAGCGGCTTAATATTTCATAGCCAAGGCTGCTGTGTTTTCTCTCACTGAACAAATGTCTGTCTGACCTCCAGTACAATATGAATCTCGACTATCAGTGGTGAAGTACATTTACTAAAGTACTGTATTTGAGTACAATTTTGAGGTACTTGTACTTTAGAAGTATTTTGATTTCATGCTACTTTATACTTCTGCTCCATCACATTTCAGAAAGACATATTGTATTTTTACTTCCCTACATTTATCTTAATTTAAGTTACTAGTTACTGTACAGATTAGGTTTAATAATAGGAGATATATTCAACAAATAAATTATGATATATCATTATAGGTTTGTAACAATGCATTATGTAATGTAATATGTAATGAAACGTCAAAATGTAATAAATGTATACTGAACGCAATATGTAATAAATTTATTGATGAAAGGTAATACTAATCTACTGAACAAATAGTATATTTTTAAAACTAATTTTGAGTCACCATGATTCACGCTAGAATTCATAAAATGAACATGACAATTTTTGCGAAAAAGAAAGTGCAACCCCCACATTTTGTAAGAACAGCCATATTATGTCATAATTGCGGAGAAATGTATTACATACTGGGTTCAGGCTTTTATTACAGAATGCGGCAGATTATTACAGAATGCGGTTGTTATTAAATAATGAAGTGAATATTTATTACATTTTGACATTTTATTACATAACGCATTGTTATTACATAATGCGTTGTTATTACATAATAATAGTTTGTAACAAGGTTAAGATAAGATTTGATCCCCAGGTGGAAATTCACAATCATACCACAACATTAAATTGATGTACACAATAATGCATCCAGTAATTATAATACAATGGAGGGGTTTCAGGAAAACATAAATAGTAGGCTACAGCAACAAGCAAACGGGTTACAGGGGGGAAAAGGAGAGGAATGGCTGGAACATAATTGGAGTCGATGAATAGACAGTCTGGTAAAGAGTAAGATCCTTTCTCAAACTGGTTCCTCCTCACTAGTACTTCAAGAGGGGGTATTACTCTGCACAGCGGCACACTCACTGTTTTGGAGGGCTCTCCATTTTGAAGGGGAAGGCAAAAATAAGCAGGTAAACTGTGGGATGCAAACCACTTTTTACCATGAGTAAGAAACAGATAGATGCCTTGCTCACTGCAGCTTTTGAGTTTTTACGTGCTCTTTCACTTTTAAATATATAATAATAATATTATTATATAATAATAACCTCAACATTTTTTGCCTGTTTTATTAAATAGTTGGTATTTTCTCTTTTTAAATTGAAGGATGCAGACTGTGGGCCCTATCTTGCACCCGGCGCAGTGCAAAGCCCGACGCAAATGTCTTTGCTAGTTTAAGACTGACACAGTTATCAATTTCCTGTCCAGCGCCCATGTCGTTTAAATAGCAAATGCACCTGCGCCCATCTTTGCGCCCATGGGCGTGCTGGTCTTACAGGGAGGTGTGTTCAGGTGTATTCTTGGCGTATTGCTATCTTGAGCGGGACGTGATCGCGCCATTGAACAACAAAAACCTGGTCTAAAGTCAATAGTGCAGCATTCCATTGTTATTTTAACAGTGAATTAGTAAAATGCGCCTAAAATATTACGATGCAAATCCGCCATCATAATAGCAATGCGCCAAGGTACAAACGCGCTGTCAAACTAGCAAAAGTGGATTTGGACACGCCCTAAACGCACCTGCGCCATGCACTTCAGGCCGTGCGCTTAGATCGTTAAAATAGGGAGTAAGTAAGTCAAAGTAAGACAAAGTAATGGTTTTCCTTTTGTTTTTATTATTGGAATTCCTACAAATTCAATGACATATCATTTTAACCCAACAAGAGAGAATTTGAACAAAATTAGATATGACAAAGTAGCAAGAAAAATTTACTTTTCAATTTTCCTCCATTTCACTGGCATCTTTTTATTTATGAAGCAGTACTAGGATTACTTCCTCCTTATCTGAATGCTTACATCCTCCCAAGTTCTGCAGGGACATATCACTTGCGTTCACAGGATCTGTTTTTATTGTCCATCCCTAAAGCCCGCACTGACTTTGGCAAAAAGGCTTTTAATTTTGCAGCACCATCTGCATGGAATCAGCTTTGGAATGAGCTACAGTTGAAGGAGTTGATCTCACTTTATTATTTTAAAGACTTTCTAAAAGACCTTGCAGAAAGGCAGTCTGTCTGTCATTGTTTTTAAATTGATTTAGGACCCAGATTTTCTTTATGATGACATTGGTGTTTGAATATGATGAGTGAAAGTGTGTCTATGTTTTTATTTCGTTATTGTCTTTGTATTTATTGAAACCTAGCTGCTGCCACTTGCCAGGACACTCTTGTAAAAAAGATTTGTAATCTCAAGGAGTTTTTTCCTGGTTAAATAAAGGTTTGAATGAAAAAAAAAATGTTTGGCTCAAGCAATAAACATCAGTGTCACTCATTGAATGAGAGCCTGGTAGTCCACTTCCGCTCCCCACTTTGGGATGGCTTTGATTTGGCAAACCCTACATGTGAATGCACAAACAGAGGTGGAGTAAATCGGACAAGGATGTAGTGGAGTAACACTGGACTCCCATCTATACAGTAAAACTGATAAAGAGATTCAACTGGGTGGGGACAGTTTATTTCAAATACTATAAATTACTTTCATATAATTTACGATAAGAGTGTAAATCACTGACTGAGATGCTGTGGAAGAAGAGAACACACAGTCTTAATATAGACTCAGTATGAAAAGAGTGTGGGAGTAGTAGTTGGTCTCTGTTGTTCACTAAAGGTGGTTTGTGGCAAATTCAAAGTTAACATCTGTGATTGGATGTGTGCATATTTAATAAGCTCAATGATGTATCCACTCTCAGTAATTACACTTTTTGCTAATATCTACTTCAGGTTTCTATGCAGGAGCTTACCTGAAATAGCACCATGGATAATCTGATCCTGTTTATTAGTTAAATTAAAGAGCAGTTAAAAACAATAAAACATATAAAAACAGATAATACAAGATTTTATGACACTAGTGTGGGACAATGTATGAACCATTGCTATATACACGTAATCCACTCGCAATCCTTGCCGTTCCCAAAATGGCCGGTCTCACTGGACTTACTTTTTAATTGTCATTAAATATGCTTACATAGATTGTCATACAGTTCTAATTTTCAACAATGTAACTTCAGTAACAGTTAAAAATATAAAAACAGATAACATACGAGAATAAAAGTTACAGTGCAGTATAAGAAGGGAACAATTATATCTTGACTACACTGCAATTATACCTTGAAAGGCACAATAGGAACAATAAAGAAAATTTGTCTCGATGCAAGAAGTGCAAGCAATATTTTGTAATTTTCTGAGAAAGCAAAAGGATTATACTTTGACGCAGTCAAGGTCCTGGGGAGGATATGTATATTTCACTTTTGAACCTTGAGACAATGACTTAACCATTCCTGAATGATGACAAATCAGTATTAGACTAGTCTTAGATTATTTGATTGGAATAAATCAATGTCCTGCTTCTAATCACAAATCAAATATTCAATATATTCTATTAGATCCTGACAGTGGACATAAATCAGTTCTCAGTGTATCTACAGTGTATTAATAATTTAACCTACTATAGAACTTGCAACAAAAACCAAACACAAATATGCTAATACATTATCGTAATGCTATATATATCCTTAATTAAGGTATTGTAACAACATGGCCATTTGTTTTTGTCTTTCCATCCAGAATGTACAACTTGTCCATAAGTGAGTACTACATGTCCGAGGAAGGTGAAGACAGCCCATTCATCTGCTCGGCTCCCCGCGAGAACGGGATGCTGCGCTGCAGCAGTGTGCCGCCCTACACGGAGGGCGGGGTTGAGTGCACATTGCCCGCTCCCCACCTAAGTTCAGCTCTGATCGGAATGGGTGGGGCCAGTGTTAACGGCTGTGTTAATTGGAACCGGTACTATAATGTGTGTAAGCGCGGGAACTACAACCCTCACAAGGGAGCGGTCAACTTTGACAATATCGGCTACGCCTGGATAGCCATATTCCAGGTAAGAAGGGGGAAATGTGCAGATTTGGATGTAGAAGCAAAAACACGGAGATAAAGGTGTTTATTATTGTTTAGGAAATTTTGTTGGATCATTTATTTTGAAAAGTGACAACACCAGGCTGAAAAGCAGTGTTTTGGTTTCCTCTCTGGTTGAAAGTTTCAAGCCAATTTCACACAAACACACAACACTGATGTCATGGGGTCCTGGAGTACAGTACATCAATTCAATATGAAGTGTAGAGTACAAATAATGAGGTACTATAGAGCTCTGGGTGCTCACAGACAGCTACAATATAATTCCTCCACGTTTGGACATCAGGAGAATCTAAACACTGATCGGCTTTTGCGACACAGCGTCACGCAAATATGTCACTCAGGTTGAAATATTATATGACTTTTCCTTCCCACAGTCCCTTCTATTCCCTTCTAATAGATCTGTGCAGCACCCACTGATAGACCTGCCTTTGTGTCTAATAGACTTTGACTTGCACTGCATGACTTTCTCAAAGACACACAAGCATGCAGGCTCCCACGCACGCATGCACACAAACACACACACACACACACACACACACACACACACACACACACGCCTGCATGCTTGTGTGTCTTTGAGAAAGTCATGCAGTGCCGTGTTCTTAGCTTGCAGTTAGAAAAGAAATCATTTGTAATGGTTGAGCAAGCATTACTTTGAGCCTGAGGTGAGATTAGTTGTTTATCCAGGTGTTTGATGTTACGATCTGTAGTATATGTTAAAGTAGTAGATGCAAATCATGACTGGAAAAAAAGTACACATTAGCTGTGGGTTTGGCCAGGAGGTAACATGACCAGCCATTTCTTATAGTCTGTGTCTAAAATTTGTACAATTTCTATATTGCATGTAAATTATAATGCATGCAACATTAAGTTGGAAATTCCTCTACAATTTAAGAAACATCTGCAAAAAGTATTTGTGGTAGCCTAGACGTTATTATTTGTTTATAAAAGAACCATTGAAATTATCAATACATAATACAATATATATAAACTTTATAAATTATAGAGTGTGGTCTAGACCTACTCTATCTGTAAAGTGTCTTGAGATAACTCTTGTTATGATTTGATACTATTAATAAAAAATGAATTGAAAATTGAATTTGTTGATAAGTGAATGGAAACAAGAACACAGAAACAGTAAAAGATTTGACAATGAAATTAAATTAACGTGTCTGAGATACAGACACAGAGGGAGAAAGATAGAAAGTTAGTTTAAATAAAGAGACGGCTCTCCTGAATGTAAAATTAGTTGCTTGGCTTGTTATCCCAGTCTACAGCCGTGTATTCCCTCAGTACCTGCAAATATAAAAAACCAAACATAAATTAAACATTTCAGTGCAGGGTTTTGAAAACATTTCAGCCAGTGGTTCCATATTGAGTTGATTCAGGGTTACCCTTGGACTCCTGTAGCTAACAACTAGCTGTTAAAAAGTCAAGTTGAGAACCCACCACAAGCGCGCCTGCGGCTGGATTGGGTCATCACCTGGTGTGTGATAACACTTGATTTTATGGGAGATTGCCAATTAAACCTAGAGCTGGGCAATGTATCGATATTATATCAATATCGTGATATGAGACTAGATATTGTCTTAGATTTTGGATATCGTAATATCGTAATATGGTAAAATTGTTGTCTTTTCCTGGTTTTAAAGGCTGCGTTACAGTACAGTGATGTCATTTTCTGAACTTACCAGACTGTTGTAACTGTTCTATTATTTTCCTTTACCCACTTAGTCATTATATCCACATTACTGATGATTATTTATAGAAAATCTCATTGTGTAAATATTTTGTGAAAGCACCAATAGTCAACAGTATCGATATCGATGTATTTGGTCAAAATTATCATGATATTTGATTTTCTCCATATCGCCCAGCCCTAATTAAACCTAGTTCTAACCCACGGTTTAAATGGAGTGACCTCTGTCAACGCTAAGAAGAGAGCACACGAGAAAGGAGCAGAAGTGACAGTGAAGGAATAATAAAAATAAGAGTGGGAAAAGGGAGAAAGGGAGAAAGAAAATATGACGTGAGGTGGAGGTGGAGGAGGGTTGGGTGGTTTTTTAAGTCATTCACCAGTGACAGCTAAGAACTTACTCTCTGATCCACCTGTATGTCATTAGTTTGTTACAGGACTGCGCACTACATCTGATCTTAAAGGAGCACAAGATAGGGATGGCCTGGGGGTCACTGAGTGATTTGTTCAGGTTATCGCGTTTGTGTCCTCTCTTAAATTAAACCAACGTCAGCTGAGAATGTTCTCTTTCCTGCAAAGCATATCGTTGACTTTTGCAACATGCCTTGACACA
The DNA here is from genome assembly GCF_004354835.1 of Perca flavescens. Classification (NCBI taxonomy): domain Eukaryota; kingdom Metazoa; phylum Chordata; class Actinopteri; order Perciformes; family Percidae; genus Perca; species Perca flavescens. The sequence continues at coordinate 7,291,361 of NC_041345.1, read as the reverse complement.
AGATTAAGATTTGTAGTATGTTACTACTCAAGAGATGATGGTCCTTTATGAATTCTCCTTCCATTTTGAGAAAAAAAAGATATGGACTTTTAATGCCACCAAAATTCCAATTCTTGATACATTGTATGTGTAAGGGTCAAATGGTCTTACAGTACATGGCTAGTACTAAATATATGTATGTTAGGTCGGATTGCTGTTTGTGTAATCTGTTTGTTTGCACAATGATTACATTTTACATCTTATTTTTGCTCACTCTTTTGTTAATCTGTTGCAAGATGAGCACTCCAGCAGAGAGCGGATTAGTCACGTCTGTCTTTTTTGTGTGTGTGTGTGTGTGTGTAATAATATGCATTTGTGGTGTATGTTTATGATAGCTTTGTGTATGATTCTTACAAAAGTATGCATGCATGCACACGCCTGTTGGCACGTGTGTTGTGTTTGATGTGTTTAGTGTATTTTTGCTCTTACCCTTGTTGCTCTGGCAGTTCGTGTTGTAATGTGTAAACGTTGAGGTGCGAGTGTATTATCGGATTGGTTGAGCTGAGCCACTGCTTTCATGTCTCAGCATTTTGACTGCTCATTAGCATAGTGGCTACATGAAAGAGCTGCATCAGTCCCCTGGTACAAACATGCATGCACGCACACACACACACACACAGAGACGTACACGTATGTTGGAGAGACACCACAGGCTTTCTTCAGAGGAATAGCCATTAAAAACTGAATTGAAAATGTGCAGCATCTGACTGCTGTGTACTTTGAATGTCTGTGCGCGCGTGTTTGTCATATGTTTTCAAAGAAAAAGCAAAAAGCGATGGGCAGAGCCACTAAAGAATGTTTTTTTTTTTTTTTTTTACTTTTCTGTTCACTATAATACAATGTCTGTCTCTCTGTTTTTTTGTCCCCACCACCAGGTCATCACTCTGGAAGGATGGGTAGATATCATGTACTATGTCATGGATGCTCACTCCTTCTACAATTTTATATATTTTATACTGCTCATTATTGTAAGTACTCCCTTGTATTTATTTGTTGTTGTTTTTTTCAGTTCTTTTGTTTTTTTAATATTTGAATTAAAATAGCAAGCTCAAAATGTGCAGCACAATTAATTAAAAGCTACATATTTGATTGGGTCCCAAATTTCTTGCCCAGATCTACATAGACCAACATGGGTCTCGTTTGAAACTGAATCAAGAAAAATATATCATTGTAATCCTGACTTGCTATAGTTTTCTAAAATAAGCTAAAGCTCTAAACAGTCCTTCCAGAAAAATGGAAAAATTTTTCTGTGATTGTTGCGGGCAAAAATCCTTGATTATGCGACACGTTTTCTTAAAAAATGCGATGGAATATGCGGGATATTTATGCAATTTTATGCGATGAAATTGCGGGAACTTGCAAAAAGTGCGGTTTGATGAAAAAGAGAAAAAAAAGTGATTCCCCCAACACCCTGCTTTTTCGATGGTTGCGTAATTACGTCACTTCATAACGTTTTCATGGCAACAGGTGTTGTGTAAAGTGTAAAGTAAACACAACATTTTTCAACTTTCTGCTAAGATATATGTGTTTTTTTTGCAACGAAAATGCGGGGATTGTGAAATCATGCAAGCCCTGCATATTTTGCGTGAAAATCTGCAATTTATGCGGCAAAAGTGCAGCGTATTTGAAAAAATGCGGCCCCTGCATAAATATGCGGACTTTGGCTGATTATGCATTGAATTATGTGATCGCATAATCGCGTTTTTCTGGAGGGACTGTCTAAAATAAGAGTATCAGCCATCTGTAGATCCTGGTTTTGCACATGAATTACAAGTGGGTTCAGAATATGAAGTTATGTGTGCCATTATGTTTACATCTACTATTGAACTTAGCACTGAAATATACTTTTCTTTAATCCTGCTCCTCTTTACACAGCTCTACACAATCTGCAGCTCAACAAAGATGCATATGTAACATGTTGCTGCTGAAAGATATTTTTATGTACTTGCATTCCAGTGCTGCTTTGAAATACCCAGAATAACCTTTTGAAAGCAAGCCAATAGACTCTGCTTGGAGCACAACTCCCCTCTGTAGAACCTCGCAGAATTCTGTATAATTTCACTCTTATCACGCTGTTGTTGGCGTTTTCAAAGATCCCAGCTTAAGCTATATTTCACAAGGCTGTATGAGCTCCCTACTTGCCTGTCGTTAAATGTAAAAGTGCTTCATATTCATTCAAAGGGGGAGAAGGAAGGAAAAAGTGTTTGGGAGAGAGAAGAAGGGAGTGGAGGAAGGGCTGTAAGAAAAACAAAGTGATTAATATAGAAAGTGGGTGAGACAGAAAGATAAATGAAAAAGAAATAAAAAAAGATTAAGAAAGTGCTCCTTTAATTTCCTAGCGCTCTTTCAGTAACATCCAGTTATGGCCTGTTAAATAGACAGAGATGTCCAACTTCCTGTCAAGGCCGTCTCATCAGAGCATGATTAAATTTCAAGATTTCTAAGCAATGATAAAAACAAAGTCAGTTTTATCATCCCAGAGCTGGCCAAATTTCTGGATCTTATCTGGCTTCTTGTTGACACAGTGTTTTATTACACTTTTAATAACACCTTGAGGAGGGTTGACGTGATGCAGTGAGTTATTCCTTAAATAAAATATTCACACAGTAGTTTAACAGCTAGGGGAAAGGTTTCACTCATACTGTATGTATGTAACAGCACTTAAACGTGCCCTGCCACATGTATTTCAGTATTGTATGCGGTAATGTCTGAAGTTCTACCATGGACTCTGTAACATTTTTTGTGGAAAAAAAATGCCTTGGTTACCTTGTTTCAAGCCATTCTAGCGTGGTATAGAAAGCCTGCAGGAAGACTCAGCTCGATTTGTGCCAGTTCTCATTAATATTCAACGTGCTAAGCTGCTTGTCTCTGATTGGCTAACAGCTAGCCAATGAGAGCCTGGCTATCAGCATCCTTTACCCAGCACAACTGGGCAAGCTCATGAATAGTAATGAGCTCAGGCAACACCACGTCAGACTGATCAGCTTTTGAAATTGGCCTGATTTCTCCACTTATTTCTTTCCAGTGGCTAGAGCTGACAGAGGAGGTAGCAGTTCATTTTCACATTCACAACATAACACAAACACATGTGGACCTAACATATTTCAAAAACTACAAGTAAAAATGTTTTTGTGTGGCAGGGCACCTTTAATAGAGTGTGTTTGTGGGATGACAGTTTACACAACTGCTCCTATATTATTTTCAATGCTGCAGTTGTATTACTCTATTCTTTACCCCCCCCCTCCCCTGACCAGGTGGGCTCTTTCTTCATGATCAACTTGTGCCTCGTGGTCATCGCCACCCAGTTCTCCGAGACAAAGCAAAGGGAGAATGCTCTGATGAGGGAGCAGCGTGCTCGCTACATGTCCAACGACTCCACGCTCGCCAGCTACAGTGAACCAGGCTCATGCTACGAAGAGATGCTACGCTACATTAGCCACCTTTATCGCAAGTTCACGCGCAGACTGCAGAGGATATACTCTGGATGGCACAGGTTAGTCATGGGCTGCTTTTGTGTGAGTAATGTGTCGTAACAGGGTTACCGCGGGGCCTTAAAAAAGTCTTAAATTACCTGAAGTATTGTGTTTTAGGTCTTGAATAATTTTAAACAGGTCTTAATTTTCCTACGTTCATGCAACGCTTCTTTCTTTCACTAGTCCAAATCTAATTTCGCTGTATTACGACAACAAATGAGACCAATATGCAACTTATATTGCAGCCAATCAGCTTTTGTGTTATTTGCACAAGTCTGTTTTGTGGATTGCACCACAGACATGAAAAACAGATTTAATTCTTCGGCTATGGGGAAGTACTTGGCTTGAAAAAAATCAATTTAGGGCTTAGTTGATATTGAGATAACGGTCTTAAACTTCCTTCATAATGATGTTAAAAAGTCTTAAATTTGACTCTGTGAAACCTGCAGAAACTCTGCATAAAAGGAGCAATAATTTAGCAGGAAAAACACCCAAACCGGCCGGTGGTCAAAGTTTGGGACACACACACACACACACACACACACACACACACACACACACACACACACACACACACACACATACATACAGTGCTTGAAGTGCATTGACAAATCATTATGACATTTGAGATTTCTACAGTGAAAAACAAAACTTGCAGATATTGCTGGTACAGCAACAATCCTCCATTCTCTTGACAGCTTCAGTCCCCTCTCTGTCTGGCCAGCAAGTGACGGGATGCCGCTACATGTTTTGCAGCCCCGTTTTTTATCTTTAAAAACGAGCCAGCTGTTCGTGGAGCAAAAACACATCATGAAGGTCCCTTCACCAACAGTCAGGCCATCCATGTGTTTTGTTACTAACGTTATTGTTGAAGTTGGTGTCATTGACTAAGGTAACGCTAAGGTTGGTAGCTGCGGACTCCTCATTGACGCTAGCTGTTCCGCTCACATAACGTTGGTTTGAAGCGCATGAATCGCACCTGATGTTTCTGGTTGGACTTGCACCTCTGTCGACGTGTCTGGCTCCGGCACACGCATTCTTTTAGTACCTATCTGAGGCTAGGCTAACATAACAACTTACAAACTCGACATACTTCTTTTTAGTTTCTAGGATTTCAGCAGTGAAAAAAATCGGTTACGGTCAGGCCGTAGGCAACAGACAGCTTTTTCGAACTAGTGTCCGTGGAGAAGCGAACTTCTGATAGGGTGGGCCGACTGCTTGCCTCTACGTGATTCGTCAAGATCTGAGGTAAGTCACGTAGTGCCCTCTGGGTAGTGTAGTTTATGTAACGTTAGGGTCATTACCGATCTCTCTTACACTGACACTTTCTCTGTCAGTGGTAGAGTACCGCCTACATGCGAGAAATAGCGGTACGCAAGAAAAAGTGCAGGTACGCTTAAGAGTAAAATGTAGAAGTGCCGTATCGGCCCACTTCGTCTACTGCACACACACACACACACACACACACACACACACATTTTCTATAAACCTGGTTATAATACTTTCTCCATCCATGTTCAGTTATTTTTTTATTATCATTGTCTCCTGTTGTCCTTTGACCAGTAAAAGGCGTAAAAAGGTGAATCCTAATGGCGGAGGCAGTAACGGCGGGGGTAACGGGCACGGTCACGGCTCCAGCAGAGGCTGCGGAGGCTTAGGCCCAGGTAGCGCATTGTGGTTGAGACCGATCCATAACCTTCTGCAGCACCATCAGCACCAGCACTGCCGCCTCAGCAACGGGGGCCAGCACACCATCAGCGTAACACCGGCCGAACACACTGACGGTGAAGGAGGGGATGAGCTGGAGATGAAGTCCCTTCCTGTCCGGAGAGAAAGTACAAATGGAAATGGTGGCAGCGGCGGCCCGTCCACTGTTACCCAGGGCATGGGGGCATTGCTCGGGCGTCTGAATGGCGGGATGAACTATCCAACGATTCTGCCGTCGTTTGTGTGCAGCTACAGCAGTAAGACACCGCCCCCCCACTCCCAGCAGCGCGGGCACAGTCCAGAGCAGCACCCACCAAACCACCCAGCATCTGAACACACAGAGACACTGAACAAGCTCTACCAGCTCATGGGACAGCACAGTAAGAGGGCACACACAAAAATACAATACTATACACTCCGTAGACTGTAGAAAAAACAATGAATGTAGAATCGGTTCCATCACCTGTAGGTTTATTGAGGGACCTTTTCTAAGTTTGGAGTTTTTGAGTTTAGTGGTTTGCATCATCTATTTCCTAGATCAAAAATTGCAACTAGGTTAGGGAGTGGAGCCTGAGTAAGCTTCTGGTAGCGGCAGCCATTTTGACTGAGTGTAACAACCTGAGTCACATCATAACATCACACCAATCAGACAAATATGCCATCAAACATACCCCCT